>NC_143024.1:85291982-85459482 GCF_057628025.1 Oncorhynchus mykiss | reverse complement strand
AGTGTTGCCGTGACTTCCATACCATTGGGTGAAGTTAAATGTCAGTGGAATTTGAGTATATACTTATTATTCTGCGCTCGCTATGCCTCATGTCACGTCGAATGTCTCCGTTCACATGAACTGTTCCGTTATATTCACTCTCAATAAAACCGCGCTAATGAGTTACCTATTTAAAATTCTCTCTGCTAAAACATTTGCATAATGCATTGGTCACGCTCCACATTTGGCTTTTGCAAGACACTAGCAACTGTGTTTTAAATAAAGTGCCTTTCTCCTTACGTCTAATGTGTGTTTTGATATTTTCCTCTTTGTTTCTGAACCCTTCTGTTTTCTCTCTTTGTTCGGTTTTAAGAGAGGTAGAGTAGTGTACCGGTTTGGAAGGAGGAAGACGGGGCCTCTGTAGCTTGGTTATCTCTATGATATTTTTTTCCATCAACAAATGTAAGCCCACATGTTGTATTGATTGGTACCATTATATTATATTCTGCCAGGCCCGCTTATTCAGAGGCAAGCACCAATATTCCACCCTAATTGAACCATTATTTTAATTGTTTTAATTGAACCAGTTTCTGAGAACTGGTTCATGCAGGACATTTGAGTCATTAGCAAAAACGACCTGATATGGCCTTGTTGGTTGAGAAAAACATTGGAGAGTTGGTGGTTGAGACATATTTGCTATGGCTTTGAGAAAGAGGGTTTAAATGTTGTAACCTGAAGAAAATGTTTAGTCATAAGGTTCCTTGGCTGAAAAAGTACTCAAACAAACTAGTCCTGCCAGGCCCCAGCATGGTTGCTGTTTGGTTAGTCCTGACCAGGCCCCAGCATCACTACTGTTTGGTTAGTCCTGACCAGGCCCCAGCATGGTTGCTGTTTGGTTAGTCCTGACCAGGCCCCAGCATCACTACTGTTTGGTTAGTCCTGACCAGGCCCCAGCATCACTACTGTTTGGTTAGTCCTGACCAGGCCCCAGCATCACTACTGTTTGGTTAGTCCTGACCAGGCCCCAGCATCACTACTGTTTGGTTAGTCCTGACCAGGCCCCAGCATCACTACTGTTTGGTTAGTCCTGACCAGGCCCCAGCATCACTACTGTTTGGTTAGTCCTGACCAGGCCCCAGCATCACTACTGTTTGGTTAGTCCTGACCAGGCCCCAGCATCACTACTGTTTGGTTAGTCCTGACCAGGCCCCAGCATCACTACTGTTTGGTTAGTCTACTGTCCTCAGGTCTGATTTGTCTTGTCCTCTGTTCAGTCTCTGTTCGTCCTGGTCAATGGTGTGAAGTATTTTGTGAAGGAGTGGTTGGAGTAGTTGTAGTTGGGGAGCAGAGAAACGGAAAGAAGGTTTAGTTTTCTGTTGAGGATTCTCTGAGCAAGGCTATGCCACACGTTCGTGCCCTCTTTTTCAGAGATCTATCCACCCTAGCAGTAGGAGATTTGGTGGTGAGAAATACTTGCTGTGGCTTTGAAAAAGAGGGTTTAAGTGTTGTAACCTGGCCTAAATCGGCCTTCTGAAGAAAATTGAGATTTAATTCTAACATTGCTTTGACACCCCACTCTGTCAGTCGGGCGCCTGCCTGTCCGCCACATTATGTTCCAAGGCATGTTCTTCTACGCTGAATTGAAAAAGAGAGAGGGGGAAAAAGCCAGCTGAACACGAAAAACGTATCTAATGGAATTTAAAGCTAATCTAAATATGCTAATCTTCACACGCTTCATAAACAGCCGATAGTACCCGTTGCCCCCCTTCTCTCTCTTTCTCTCAGTAGTTGTGCAGAGTGGAATGCCATAGCCACGAGGGGTCCGTCAGTAATGACAGACCCCTCATTAACAGCCCGGCCTGGTCTCTGTGTCTCCTGGGGGAGTTTGGGACCAGCAGTCCGAGCCATTCTATTAGTTCTATTAGTGCCCTCCACCCGTCCATGCCAACGTTCCCAGACCACCGCTCGAAAATCCTCACACTGAATTCTGGGAAGTTGTTTCGCATCCTTTTTTACCAGGCCCTCTTAGCTAATTAATCTGTTGCTTGCATTCTGCCGGTAATTGGGTTTGTTCTGTTCCCCTCCCCCTCCAGCCTTCTCTGTATGCCTGTTTTGAGCCCATCTCCTTTTTCCCCTCTCCTATTCCCCTGTTTTTTTTATCATCCTCCAAAAGCCATCCAATTAATATGCTAATGAGATAATACATATTTATGGTGGTTTTAAATTATGCAGACAGCTTTCAGAGCCCGGTGTGAAACGAGTCACTCGCAGAACTTCAAAGCCTTGCATCGCTAACGAGGCAGGGCTTGATTTGCATACTGCTTTAATCAGCTGAATACTGATTATACTTCATTATAGAGTGTGGGGAGAGATGAGAGGGGGAGAGAGCTGCCAGCTGCAATCGTTTATTTTTCCTTCCAGAGAGAGAGAGAGAACTTTTCCAGTAGTCGTGACAATCCTCGTGTGTACAGGAGACAGAGAGAGAGTCGGAGAAGAAGAGGAAGACCATTGGAAAGGAAAGAGAAAGGTAGAGAAAGAGAGGAGAAAGGTAGAGAAAGAGAGAGAAAAAGAGCTGTTAGTCTAAACCCTGTTGGGTTTCATGGAGTACTGAGGGTGTGTGTGTGTGTGTGTGTGTGTGGCTGTAGTTGTACTGGACTCAGCTCGCTGACCAGTGGAAAGTAGAGAGGGAGGAGTGGGAGGGGCAGTGTGCCGACTGGACAGCCTGACGGAGGGTCTGTCCGGTGGAACCAAGCCTATCTGCTGTCTCTAGCTTTTGCAACCATGCTTGAAAATAAAGGGGCACCAGAAGTGGGTGAGTCGTGGGGTCCGACGTAGTGTGTTTGTGTGCGTGCATGCGGATGTGTGTATGTGAGAGAGAGAGATCATCAAGGACCAAGTCAAAAGGGGGAGAAATGTACTCTTGCTGGGCTTTTATGGATGTAAACGCATGCTCCAGGGTCTCTGTTATTTGCCATTTGCTTGGTTGAGGATGTTGATTATCACTGTATTTAATGGGGCTTTCTAATAAGTTGGAAAATGTAGGCGCCCACGAAGAAATGTAGGCGCCCATGAAGAAATGTAGGCGCCCACGAAGAAATGTAGGCGCCCACGAAGAAATGTAGGCGCCCACGAAGAAATGTAGGCGCCCACGAAGAAATGTAGGCGCTCACGAAGAAATGTAGGCGCCCACGAAGAAATGTAGGCGCCCACGAAGAAATGTAGGCGCCCATGAAGAAATGTAGGCGCCCATGAAGAAATGTAGGCGCTCAATGGAAAATATTTGAGGTATTTTCAAGGCGCACTGGTGCTCCTACATTAACATTCCAGGCCACACAGCTAAATATTTAGGAGCACATGCAAGTCAAATGGTTGCATTGTAGAGCTCTATTACTGTGTGTGTGTGTGTGTGTGTGTTTATTAGAAAACATTATCATGCTCTGTGGAAGGAGTGGGATGTGTCTAGTGTCATTATAGTAGGGTAGAAGACATCCGATCTGTATAAGGTGTGGGCTTTAGGGGCTGTTTTGGGATGGGATGGTGGGGGCGTCGATTCTAGAGGGTCAATGACCGTGGAGTTAAATTCTCTCTGTCTGCCTCTTCCAGATTCTAGAATGAATAATGCGTCAGGAACGAGTAAATGTGGAATGGAGAGTCAGAGTGAGGACGGCAACACAGGTGAGTTACCTGTTGTGACCTGCCGTTGCTTTGCTCTGCCTGTCTGTAACTCCTTCAACTGGTCACAAACGGATAACGAAAAGGACCTTGGTTCATTAGGCTATAAGTTCAGTTAATGGTCTTCTGTTTGAAAACCCTTGGTCCTTTTTGTTGCCCTCTGAACACACGCCGGGGTCTGCACTCTGCACTTTGCACACAGCCGTGTGTGTGTGTGTGTGTGTGTGTGTGTGTGTGTGTGTGTGTGTGTGTGTGTGTGTGTGTGTGTGTGTGTGTGTGTGTGTGTGTGTGTGTGGAGCAACCTAACGGCATGAGAGGTTCAGTGAGTTGTTATTGTGCTGTAATTAGAGGCTACTTTTTATTTTAGTTCACCTTTATTTAACCAGGTAGGCCAGTTGAGAACACCTTTATTTAACCAGGTAGGCCAGTTGAGAACACCTTTATTTAACCAGGTAGGCCAGTTGAGAACACCTTTATTTAACCAGGTAGGCCAGTTGAGAACACCTTTATTTAACCAGGTAGGCCAGTTGAGAACAAGTTCTCATTTACAACTGTGACCTGGCCATGATAAAGCAAAGCAGTGCGACACAAACAACAACACAGAGTTACACATGGAATAAACAAACGTACAGTCAATAATACAATAGAAAACGTCTATATATAGTGAGTGCAAATGAGGTAAGATAAGGGAGATAAGTAATTACAGTATAGCAATTAAACACTGGAATGGTAGATGTGCAGAAGATGAGTGTGCAAGTAGAGATACTGGGGTGCAAAGGAGCTAAATAAATAAATAACAGTATGGGGATGAGGTAGTTGGATGGGCTATTTACAGATGCGCTATGTACAGGTGCAGTGATCTGTGAGCTGCTCTGACAGCTGGTGCTTAAAGTTAGTGAGGGAGATATGAGTCTCCATCTTCAGTGATTTTTGTAGTTCGCTCCAGTCATTGGCAGCAGAGAACTGGAAGGAAAGGCGATGCTTGTGTTACTTCAGTGCTTGTGTTATGTCAGTGTGTGCAGTATTTTCACACATATTGATCTGTGTGTGCTATGTGAAACTGGGGGGGGGGGGTGCTATGTGAAACTGGGGGGTGAGAGAGTGCTATGTGAAACTGGGGGGTGAGAGAGTGCTATGTGAAACTGGGGGGGTAAGAGAGTGCTATGTGAAACTGGGGGGTGAGAGAGTGCTAGGTGAAACTGGGGGGGGGGGGGGGTGCTATGTGAAACTGGGGGGTGAGAGAGTGCTATGTGAAACTGGGGGGTGAGAGAGTGCTATGTGAAACTGGGGGGTGAGAGAGTGCTATGTGAAACTGGGGGGGTAAGAGAGTGCTATGTGAAACTGGGGGGTGAGAGAGTGCTATGTGAAACTGGGGGGTGAGAGAGTACTATGTGAAGGGTGGGGGGGGTGAGAGTGCTATGTGAAACTGGGGGGGTGAGAGTGCTTGCTATGTGAAGGGTGGGGGGGTGAGAGTGCTATGTGAAGGGGGGGTGTGAGTGCTATGTGAAGGGGGGGGGTGAGAGTGCTATGTGAAACTGGGGGTGTGAGAGTGCTATGTGAAGGGGGGGGTGTGAGAGTGCTATGTGAAACTGGGGGGGTGAGAGTGCTATGTGAAGGGGGGGGGTGAGAGTGCTATGTGAAGGGGGGGTGAGAGTGCTATGTGAAGGGGGGGGTGAGAGTGCTATGTGAAGGGGGGGGGGGTGAGAGTGCTATGTGAAGGGGGGGGGGTGAGAGTGCTATGTGAAGGGGGGGGGGGGTGTGAGAGTGCTATGTGAAGGGGGGGGGGGTGTGAGAGTGCTATGTGAAGGGGGGGGGGTGTGAGAGTGCTATGTGAAGGGGGGGGTGTGAGTGCTATGTGAAGGGGGGGGTGAGAGTGCTATGTGAAGGGGGGGGGTGAGAGTGCTATGTGAAGGGGGGGGGGGTGTGAGAGTGCTATGTGAAGGGGGGGGGTGAGAGTGCTATGTGAAGGGGGGGGTGAGAGTGCTATGTGAACGGGGGGGGGTGAGAGTGCTATGCGAAGGGGGGGGTGAGAGTGCTATGTGAAGGGGGGGTGAGAGTGCTATGTGAAACTGGGGGGGTGAGAGAGTGCTATGTGAAACTGGGGGGTGAGAGAGTGCTATGTGAAGGGGGGGGCTGAGAGTGCTATGTGAAACTGGGGGGGTGAGAGTGCTATGTGAAGGGGGGGCGGTGAGAGTGCTATGTGAAGGGGGGGTGAGAGAGTGCTATGTTAAGGGGGGGGTGAGGGAGTGCTATGTGAACAGGGGGGGGGTGAGAGTGCTATGTGAAGGGGGGGGTGAGAGAGTGCTATGTGAAGGGGGGGCGGTGAGAGTGCTATGTGAAGGGGGGGTGAGAGAGTGCTATGTGAAGGGGGGGCGGTGAGAGTGCTATGTGAAGGGGGAGGTGAGAGAGTGCTATGTGAAGAGGGGGTGAGGGAGTGCTATGTGAACAGGGGGGGGGGTGAGAGTGCTATGTGAACGGGGGGTGTGAGAGTGCTATGTGAAGGGGGGGGGGTGTGAGAGTGCTATGTGAAGAGGGGGTGAGGGAGTGCTATGTGAACAGGGGGGGGGTGAGAGTGCTATGTGAACGGGGGGGTGAGAGTGCTATGTGAAGGGGGGGTGTGAGAGTGCTATGTGAAGAGGGGGTGAGGGAGTGCTATGTGAAGAGGGGGTGAGAGTGCTATGTGAAGGGGGGGTGAGAGAGTGCTATGTGAACAGGGGGGGGAGGGTGTGAGAGTGCTATGTGAACGGGGGGGGGGTGTGAGAGCTATGTGAAGGGGGGGCGTAAGAGAGTGCCATGTGAATCGGGGGGGGGGGGGGTGAGTGCTATGTGAAGAGGGGGGTGTGAGAGTGCTATGTGAAGGGGGGGTGTGAGAGTGCTATGTGAAGAGGGGGTGAGGGAGTGCTATGTGAAGAGGGGGTGAGGGAGTGCTATGTGAAGGGGGGGTGAGAGAGTGCTATGTGAACAGGGGGGGGGGGGTGTGAGAGTGCTATGTGAACGGGGGGGGGTGTGAGAGCTATGTGAAGGGGGGGCGTAAGAGAGTGCTATGTGAATCGGGGGGGGGGGGTGAGAGTGCTATGTGAAGGGGGGGTGAGAGAGTGCTATGTGAACAGGGGGGGGGGGTGTGAGAGTGCTATGTGAACGGGGGGGGGTGTGAGAGCTATGTGAAGGGGGGGTGTGAGAGTGCTATGTGAACGGGGGGGTGTGAGAGCTATGTGAAGGGGGGGCGTAAGAGAGTGCCATGTGAATCGGGGGGGGGGGGGGTGAGTGCTATTATTTTCCTCGTCTGATGACTTGATTGCTTTTCTGTTTTCAGAAATCCAAACGAATGGACGGGACTTTCAGAGGCAGACGGTTCAGACCACAAGCGCAATCACCAACGCACACACACAGGCTCTCCTCCAACAGGTAACAGCGACACACAGGAACAGTGCATTTAAATGAGTTAGGCTTTCTCGGTATCGGCTAGGAACAAGGCAGATTAATCAACCCTGTATGCTAATTAGCTACTCTGCGGTTGCTTGGAAACAGATGGCGGAGAATATGCAAATCTATGCAGAATTCACATGCACTGCATAACATTTAAACAACCATTTTTTTATTAACTTCTTCACTCATCCCCTCCCTTCTTCCTTCCCTCTCCCCTTCCTCTCACTGTTCTCTGTGGGCTGCAGTACATTTCAAACACCCACCTCCCTTCCTGCTTTTCTCATGTAGATAATTTACTGTTAAGACAATACCTTCAGTAGGTTACCTAGTATTGAAACCCTGTGGATATCTGTCAGTGGGAGTGTGTTTTGTCTTGGTGTGTAGATGTTCTTCCACTTCTACACTCCAAGGTTGAAAAGTAAAGTATGGGTCTTTCTCTAATCAAGAATCTAACAACTCGATTTTTGGCTTCTGTATACAATAAGTAGCAGTCAACATCATTATTTATTTAAAAACATACCGATATGGTGTACAGAGAACTGACGACTTGTGATAAATGCAACGTCTCGAGACTGGACTAAACCGCAACATGCAGTTGTAAAAGAATGCAGATATATTCGGACTGGAGAAGAGTATTGCACTCAGTTTACAGTCAGAGTTTACACAAGTCTGTTTCTAAATGACATGTCTTTTGTGAAGGTTATCCTATCTATATGAGGTTATCCTATATAATAAAGGTTAATTAAATAAAACATGAGGTTATCCTATATAAGGTTATGCTATATAAGGTTATGCTATATAAGGTTATGCTATATGAGGTTATGCTATATGAGGTTATGCTATATGAGGTTATGCTATATGAGGTTATGCTATATGAGGTTATGCTATATGAGGTTATGCTATATGAGGTTATGCTATGTGAGGTTATGCTATGTGAGGTTATCCTATGTGAGTTTATCCTATGTGAGTTTATGCTATATGAGGTTATGCTATATGAGGTTATGCTATATGAGTTTATCCTATATGAGTTTATCCTATATAAGTTATGCTATGTACTCTGCTTCTAGTCCAAGTCAGAAGACTCGGGTGCAATTCCGACCTCCGTCCAGCAGGGGGTGCTGCCTCAGGCCCAGCTCATGCTGGCTGGGGGACAGATAGCTGGAGTAAGTGGCATGCTGTCTGCCTGCCTGCTTGCCTGTCAGTTCATCTGTCTGTCTGTAATGTGATGGATCTCTATGGCCTTCTCGTCTCATCTCCCTCATCTGCCCTGGTCTGAAAGAACAGCAAATGCCCAGTAGGCATCGTCCACCATGATGCTTTCACTGTTCTTAGGGCAGGGCTGATAAAGAGAAGAACACACACACACACACAGAGAGAGAGGGTGTTGTTATGTCCAAATGCTATTTTCCTTGTTTCCTCTCCTTAGTGACCAGTGATTCATATAAAGATTGGATGGGAATTGATCTACCTATCATATGCATTCCATTAATTCCTGCTATGATCAGTGTGGAGTATAACCTGCTTGTGCATGCAGATCATGTCAACTCCCCTGACACACATCACCCTGGTACCACCTGTGCGTGCGTGTGTGCGTGCGTGTGTGCGTGCGTGTGTGTGTGCGCGTGTGTGCGCGTGAGCCCAGGCGTCATGCTCATCCGTGATCATTCTGTCGCTGTCACATTGCCAGCATGCCCTCACATGTGACCTGAGGGTCAGACAGCCAGTGGCTGTGACGTCTTCATCCAGTAAGGCTTCACCGCAAAGTCATCTTCTGTCCAAAAGCACGAGTCCTTTCCTCTCTCCATCTCTTGGCCCCTGGACACGCCGTCACTGCATCACATGTACTGCTTGACGTTGTATTCATTTGAAACGTGAAAATCCTTTGACTTTTGAAATAAATCGTTAGGACAACCTACTGTTTCTCTTCTTCCCTGCTGTCTCTTTATTTCTCACACCGCTTTACCCTCTCTCCACAATACGTCATCTCTCGCTTTCTATCTCCCTCTTTCTCTCTGCTCCCCTCCTCCTCTCCCACTCTACCATGTCCTCCTCTCGCTTTCTATCTCCCTCTTTCTCTCTGCTCCCCTCCTCCTCTCCCACTCTACCATGTCCTCCTCTCGCTTTCTATCTCCCTCTTTCTCTCTGCCCCCCTCCTCCTCTCCCACTCTACCATGTCCTCCTCTCGCTTTCTATCTCCCTCTTTCTCTCTGCCCCCTCCTCCTCTACTCTACCACTCTACCATGTCCTCCTCTCGCTTTCTATCTCCCTCTTTCTCTCTGCCCACCTCCTCCTCTACTCTACCACTCTACCATGTCCTCCTCTCGCTTTCTACCTCCCTCTTTCTCTCTGCCCCCCTCCTCCTCTCCTCTCCCACTCTACCATGTCCTCCTCTCGCTTTCTATCTCCCTCTTTCTCTCTGCTCCCCTCCTCCTCTCCTCTCCCACTCTACCATGTCCTCCTCTCCCACTCTACCATGTCCTCCTCTCCTCTCCCACTCTACCATGTCCTCCTCTCTCTGTCTCTCCCCCCTCTTTCCCCCTCTCTCTCTTACCTCTTCCTCTCCTCTCCCCCGCTCCTCTCTCTTACCTCTTCCTTTCCTCTCCCCCACTCCTCTCTCTTACCTCTTCCTCTCCTCTCCCCCGCTCCTCTCTCTTACCTCTTCCTCTCCTCTCCCCCACTCCTCTCTCTTGCCTCTTCCTCTCCTCTCCCCCACTCCTCTCTCTTACCTCTTCCTCTCCTCTCCTCTGCTCCTCTCTCTTACCTCTTCCTCTCCTCTCCCCTGCTCCTCTCTCTTACCTCTTCCTCTCCTCTCCCCTGCTCCTCTCTCTTACCTCTGCCTCTCCTCTCCCTTACCTCTTCCTCTCCCCCGCTCCTCTCTCTTACCTCTTCCTCTCCCCCGCTCCTCTCTCTTACCTCTCCTCTCCCCCACTCCTCTCTCTTACCTCTTCCTCTCCTCTCCCCCACTCCTCT
The DNA here is from genome assembly GCF_057628025.1 of Oncorhynchus mykiss. Classification (NCBI taxonomy): domain Eukaryota; kingdom Metazoa; phylum Chordata; class Actinopteri; order Salmoniformes; family Salmonidae; genus Oncorhynchus; species Oncorhynchus mykiss. Next base: position 85,449,435 of record NC_143024.1, on the reverse strand, counting down.
CTCTTACCCCTTCCTCTCCTCTCCCCTGCTCCTCTTTCTTACCTCTTCCTCTCCCCCACTCCTCTCTCTTACCTCTTCCTCTCCTCTCCCCCGCTCCTCTCTCTTACCCCTTCCTCTCCTCTCCCCTGCTCCTCTTTCTTACCTCTTCCTCTCCCCCACTCCTCTCTCTTACCTCTTCCTCTCCTCTCCCCCACTCCTCTCTCTTACCCCTTCCTCTCCTCTCCCCTGCTCCTCTTTCTTACCTCTTCCTCTCCCCCACTCCTCTCTCTTACCTCTTCCTCTCCTCTCCCCCGCTCCTCTCTCTTACCCCTTCCTCTCCTCTCCCCTGCTCCTCTTTCTTACCTCTTCCTCTCCCCCACTCCTCTCTCTTACCTCTTCCTCTCCTCTCCCCCACTCCTCTCTCTTACCTCTTCCTCTCCTCTCCCCCACTCCTCTCTCTTACCTCTTCCTCTCCTCTCCCCTGCTCCTCTCTCTAGTTGACCCTGTCTCCAGCGCAGCAGCAGTTGTTGTTGCAACAGGCCCAGGCCCAGCTCCTAGCAGCAGCCATGCAGCAGCAGTCAGCCAGCCAGCAGAGCAGCACTACGGGGGCCAGCATCTCTGCCTCTGCAGCCACCCCTATCACACAACTGCCCCTGTCCCAGCCCATCCAGATCACCTCTGTAAGAGATTCGCACACACACACACACACGAGAACCCGCATGTGCGCAAACACACACGCACACACACAGAGACAGACACACAAACACACCACATCATCACCAGGGCTAGATGGAATCTGCAGGGGGCAGAGTATCCTGCTACCTCTAGAATGGGGTGTGAAATATATAAAAAACTATGTAATAATGTCCAACCCAATACTGTTCCACTATATATCATATACCAACCACAGTGTCATCATTAATTGAATATGCAGGAACCATGGAGCTCTGGAGGTAATGTTCACATCGTTCCCCCTCAGATTCCCTCTGGTTCTACCCATCTTCCAGGCCAGCTAAGCCAGCTGGGATACCCCTATGAGATGGCGACCTTCAGCAGTTACCTACCTGTAGTACTCCTTTTTAAATCACTGTTACATGAATGACTGGACCTGTATAATGTAACTGTAATGGTACATCTGTAAAACAGTGTAGTAGGAATGAGTGTGTTTTTTTTCCTGTAGTACATTAGAACCTGATCTCCATGTGGAAGCCTGATGAGAATCTTCCTCTGTTGATCTCTGCAGTATGAAGCTAGAAGGGAGACCTTTGAAGCTCTGTACCACTCTTACCTTTAGGACTATAGCCTGCTTGTTAATACTGTTTTACCTCTAGATACGAAGGCTCCATGTTTGTGTGAGATGAACAACAACAGCATGAAGAGATTTGTGCATACCTGTAGTAATGTGTGCTCCTCTCCTGGCGTGTGTGAGGACGTTCAGCAGTTACAACAGCTGCAGCAGCAAAACCTGACCATGCCCCAGTTTGTCCTGGTTCAGCCTGGCCACCACATCGCTACCCAGCTGCAGCCTGGCCAGTTCATCATCTCACAGTCACCACAGGGCCAGCAGAGTATGTACCACACACACACCACGCACGCACGCACGCACAAACACACACCACACACACACACACCACACACACCACACACACACCACACACACCACACACACACCCACACACACACACACACGCACGCACGCACGCACGCAGATACACCCACACGAACACAGGCACGCGCACATATACTCTCACCCTCCCTTTATGCCTCTTAAAAGTTCTCCATTATTCCCTCAACAGGTCTCCTGCAAGGCCAGAGTCTTCTAACTCAACTACCTCAAAGCCAAGCCAACCTCCTGCAGGCTCATCCCAGCATCACGCTCTCCACACAGGTCAGACACTACAGATACGGCTACAATGTTTCAAACCTTTCGAGTTTAAACCATGTTTAGTTTGTCTAACCCCATACACCCCATCTCCCGTCTTGTAGCCAGCGACTCCAACCCGCACGATAGCAGCCACGCCCATCCAGCCTCTGTCCCACAGCCAGACCTCGCCCCCTAAACGCCTGGCCACGCCCAGTCTGGAGGAGCCCAGTGACCTGGAGGAGCTGGAACAGTTTGCCAAGACCTTCAAACAGAGACGCATCAAACTGGGCTTCACACAGGTGTGTGTGTGGTTGGGGTTGTCAGGGAGCTGTAGGAAGGTGTGTGTGTGTGGTTGGGGTTGTCAGGGAGCTGTAGGAAGGTGTGTGTGTGTGGTTGGGGTTGTCAGGGAGCTGTAGGAAGGTGTGTGTGTGGTTGGGGTTGTCAGGGAGCTGTAGGAAGGTGTGTGTGTGGTTGGGGTTGTCAGGGAGCTGTAGGAAGGTGTGTGTGTGGTTGGGGTTGTCAGGGAGCTGTAGGAAGGTGTGTGTGTGTGTGGTTGGGGTTGTCAGGGAGCTGTAGGAAGGTGTGTGTGTGTGTGGTTGGGGTTGTCAGGGAGCTGTAGGAAGGTGTGTGTGTGTGTGGTTGGGGTTGTCAGGGAGCTGTAGGAAGGTGTGTGTGTGTGGTTGGGATTGTCAGGGAGCTGTAGGGAGGTGTGTGTGTGTGGTTGGGGTTGTCAGGGAGCTGTAGGAAGGTGTGTGTGTGTGGTTGGGGTTGTCAGGGAGCTGTAGGAAGGTGTGTGTGTGGTTGGGGTTGTCAGGGAGCTGTAGGAAGGTGTGTGTGTGTGATTGGGGTTGTCAGGGAGCTGTAGGAAGGTGTGTGTGGTTGGGGTTGTCAGGTAGCTGTAGGAAGGTGTGTGTGTGGTTGGGGTTGTCAGGGAGCTGTAGGAAGGTGTGTGTGGTTGGGGTTGTCAGGGAGCTGTAGGAAGGTGTGTGTGTGTGGTTGGGGTTGTCAGGTAGCTGTAGGAAGGTGTGTGTGTGATTGGGGTTGTCAGGGAGCTGTAGGAAGAGGTGTTTGTGGTTGGGGTTGTCAGGGAGCTGTAGGAAGGTGTGTGTGGTTGGGGTTGTCAGGGAGCTGTAGGAAGGTGTGTGTGTGTGTGTGGTTGGGGTTGTCAGGGAGCTGTAGGAAGGTGTGTGTGTGTGGTTGGGGTTGTCAGGGAGCTGTAGGAAGGTGTGTGTGTGGTTGGGGTTGTCAGGGAGCTGTAGGAAGGTGTGTGTGTGTGTGATTGTCAGGGAGCTGTAGGAAGGTGTGTGTGGTTGGGGTTGTCAGGGAGCTGTAGGAAGGTGTGTGTGTGTGTGGTTGGGATTGTCAGGGAGCTGTAGGAAGGTGTGTGTGTGGTCGGGGTTGTCAGGGAGCTGTAGGAAGGTGTGTGTGTATGTGTGGTTGGGGTTGTCAGGGAGCTTTAGGAAGGTGTGTGTGGTTGGGGTTGTCAGGGAGCTGTAGGAAGGTGTGTGTGGTTGGGGTTGTCAGGGAGCTGTAGGAAGGTGTGTGTGTGGTTGGGGTTGTCAGGGAGCTGTAGGAAGGTGTGTGTGTGGTTGCGGTTGTCAGGGAGGTGTAGGAAGGTGTGTGTGTGGTTGGGGTTGTCAGGGAGCTGTAGGAAGGTGTGTGTGTGTGGTTGGGATTGTCAGGGAGCTGTAGGAAGGTGTGTGTGTGGTTGGGGTTGTCAGGGAGCTGTAGGAAGGTGTGTGTGGTTGGGGTTGTCAGGAAGGTGTGTGTGGTTGGGGTTGTCAGGAGCAGTCGGAAGGTGTGTGTGGTTTGGGTTGTCAGGGAGCTGTAGAAAGGTGTGTGTGGTTGGGGTTGTCAGGGAGCTGTACGAAGGTGTGTGTGTGTGGTTGGGGTTGTCAGGGAGCTGTACGAAGGTGTATGTGTGGTTGGGGTTGTCAGGGAGCTGTACGAAGGTGTGCGTGTGTGTGGTTGGGGTTGTCGGGGAGCTGTACGAAGGTGTGTGTCTGTGTGTGTGGTTGGGGTTGTCAGGGAGCTGTACGAAGGTGTGTGTGTGTGGTTGGGGTTGTCAGGGAGCTGTAGGAAGGTGTGTGTGTGTGTGTGTGTGTGTGTGTGTGTGTGGTTGGGGTTGTCAGGGAGCTGTAGGAAGGTGTGTGTGTGTGTGTGTGTGTGGTTGGGGTTGTCAGGGAGCTGTAGGAAGGTGTGTGTGCTGTTGGGGTTGTCAGGGAGCTGTAGGAAGGTGTGTGTGGTTGGGGTTGTCAGGGAGCTGTAGGAAGGCGTGTGTGTGGTTGGGGTTGTCAGGGAGCTGTAGGAAGGTGTGTGTGTGTGTGGTTGGGGTTGTCAGGGAGCTGTAGGAAGGTGTGTGTGCTGTTGGGGTTGTCAGGGAGCTGTAGGAAGGTGTGTGTGGTTGGGGTTGTCAGGGAGCTGTAGGAAGGCGTGTGTGTGGTTGGGGTTGTCAGGGAGCTGTAGGAAGGTGTGTGTGTGGTTGGGGTTGTCAGGGAGCTGTAGGAAGGTGTGAGTGTGGTTGGGGTTGTCAGGGAGCTGTAGGAAGGTGTGGTTGGGGTTGTCAGGGAGCTGTAGGAAGGTGTGTGTGTGGTTGGGGTTGTCAGGGAGCTGTAGGAAGGTGTGGTTGGGGTTGTCAGGGAGCTGTAGGAATGTGTGTGTGTGGTTGGGATTGTCAGGGAGCTGTAGGAAGGTGTGTGGTTGGGATTGTCAGGGAGCTGTAGGAAGGTGTGTGTGTGTGTGGTTGGGGTTGTCAGGGAGCAGTAGGAAGGTGTGGTTGGGGTTGTCAGGGATCTGTAGGAAGGTGTGGTTGAGGTTGTCAGGGAGCTGTAGGAAGGTGTGTGTGTGGTTGGGATTGTCAGGGAGCAGTAGGAAGGTGTGTGTGTGTGGTTGGAGTTGTCAGGTAGCTGTAGGAAGGTGTGTGTGTGTGTGGTTGGGGTTGTCAGGGAGCTGTAGGAAGGTGTGTGTGTGGTTGGGGTTGTCAGGGAGCAGTAGGAAGGTGTGGTTGGGGTTGTCAGGGAGCAGTAGGAAGGTGTGGTTGGGGTTGTATGATAACAGCAGAGCTGTCCCTTACCCTCTCTCTGTCTCCCCCAGGGAGATGTTGGCCTGGCTATGGGCAAGCTGTACGGTAACGACTTCAGCCAGACCACCATCTCCCGCTTCGAGGCCTTGAACTTGAGCTTCAAGAACATGTGCAAGCTGAAGCCACTGCTGGAGAAGTGGCTCAACGATGCAGGTTTGTCCCTGAGCTGACCGCCAGCCCTGTGTGTGTGCTGTATTGTGTACGTACATATACCTGGTCTTTACCTTTGTCCCTGTCCTTTGTCGCGGTGCTGTTTATGCAGACAATCTGTCGTCTGACCAGGCCCTGTCCAGCCCCAGCGCCCTGGGCTCCCCTGGCCTGGGTATGGAGGGGCTGAACCGCAGACGCAAGAAGAGGACCAGCATCGAGACCAACATCCGTTTGGCCTTAGAAAAGAGATTTCTGGAAGTGAGTGATTTCATATTCTAGATTATCTCTCAGGAACTGCCCCATACTGAAAGGGAATCCCTGGGGTTTTGCCCTCTTCAAGCAGAACCAAAAACCTACCTCTGAGGAGATCACCATGATCGCCGACCAGCTCAACATGGAGAAGGAGGTGATCCGGGTGTGGTTCTGTAACCGCCGGCAGAAAGAGAAGAGGATCAACCCCCCCAGCGGTGGATATAGCAACACAGGGACAGGCAGCAGCCCCATCAAAACCATCTTCACCCCTACGATCCCCCTGGTATGGACAACACACACTGGCATGTACCACACACACACACACACACACACACACACACACACGCACGCAAAGTGTTTTTTCCTATTCCATGTTCAACCCCTCTCCTTCTCCTTCCCTGTTGCAGGTGGCCAGTACGGCCAGCCTTGTGACCAGTAACACACCGACCACACTGACTGTAAACCCAGTGATGCCTCTCAACAGCACCAGCGTATCTGGCCTGACCTTCACAGGTGCACAGGGAAAGGGACAGGATCATATTTAGCTAGAAATCAAGCAATATTCTCTTCCCATTTCCCACCTTCTGGTCCTCAAATACTAAACACCAGTCTCCTGTTCTGTCCCAGGCACGACCATAGGAGCGACCACAAACACGGCGTCTGTCATCTCCACGGCACCCATGGTTACTGCGGTGACCAGCTCCCCATCGCTAAGCCCTTCCCCCACGGCCCTCCAGGCCACGGCGGCGGAGACGGGCGGAACCCAGGAGCACACGGTGGTCACGCAGGCACCGTCGTCCCTAGCGACCACTCTGGGGACGGGTCAGGTGATGGTGGCTGGACTGGGCCTGTCGGCCGCCCTGCAAGGCGCCGCCCAGTTACCCACCAGCGCTAGTTTCGCCGCCATGGCCGGGCTTAACCAAGGACTTATGGCGTCAACGCAGTTCACTCCTGGGTGAGTAGGATGGGGAGGGGATATCTGAGCACGGTCTGATCACAGAACATATCAAACTACAGGAAGGGCTGTCCTCATGCTCTATCTGGAATGCAGAATTATATCATGAAATATAATCTTTCAAGAGGATTTGTGAATAGTCAAAATGTTTTGAATAATCATAGTATTAATAGTAGCATATGATCATCACAATCTCAGGGATTGAAGGAGGAATCAGAATGATTTTTAATCTCTCCTGCTTTCTTACTCTGTGTGTCTCTGTGTAGGGGGGCCTTGCTGAGCTTGGCTCCAGGGGGGCTGGGAGGGGCTCTAAACCCCGCCATGTTGAGCAACAGCACCCTGGCCACCATCCAAGGTCTGTGGAGCGGCAAGTACACCTGTTTAATTACCTCATTTACATAGGCTGTTCTCATATTATACTGAATAAAAATATAAACGCAACATGTTGACTGCAATCAGTCAATTAAAATGAATGAATTAGGCCCTAGTATATGAATTTCATGTGACTGGGCAGGGGCACAGCCTGGGTGGTCCTGGGAGGGCATAGGCCTACTCACTTTCCCCACAAAAGGGCTTTATTACAGACAGAAATAGTCCACCGCCTCAGATGATCCCACAGGTGAAGAAGCTGTATGGAGGCCATGGGCTGGCGTGGTTACACATGGTCTGCGGCTGTGAGGCCGGTTGGACGTACTGCCAAATTCTCTAAAACAACTTGGAGGCAACTTATGGTAGAGAAATTAACATTCAATTCTCTGGCAGACACTCTGGGGGACATTCATGCAGTCAGCATGTCAATTGCACTCTCAACTTGAGACATCTGTGGCATCGTGTTGTGTGAGAAAACTACACATTTTAAAGTGGCCTTTTATTGTCCTCAACTGTGTAATGATCATGCTGTTTAATCAGTTTTTTGATATGCCACACCTGTCAGGTGGATGGATTATCTTGGCAAAGGAGAAATTATCATGAATAGGGAGGTAAGAAAGAATGGAAATATCTGGAATCTATTACAAGCTCATGAAACAGGGGCACAACACTTTATATGCTGTGTTTATACATGTGTTCAGTGTAGTTTTATACTGTTTGTCCAACCTCAATATATTTAAGACTACCTTTCTCATTGCTCTGAACCTTCCACTTATACACCTGTAGAACAATGGAGGCTGCTGAGGGGAGGACGGCTCATAATAATGGCTGGAATTGAGCAAATATAATGGCTTCAAGCACCTGGAAACCATGTGTTTGATGTATTTGATACCATTCCACTGATTCCACCCCAGCCATTATCATGAGCCCGTCCTCCCCACCTGTATTACTAGTCTGTACCGAACACTGTCCTCCTGGTCTTTCTGTACAAGACGTAATGAGAACTCCCGCTAGCTACATTACCCTTCATATCCATCCACAGTTAGCTGTAACTCCTCCACCTGAGGATGTCTAGATATCTAGGTAAACCCCTCTGTCCCTCCTCTCCTCCCCCTGCAGCTCTGGCATCAGGCGGTGCTCTCCCCATCACCTCGCTGGATGGGAGCGGTAACCTGCTGTTCGCCAACACCTCCGCCGGCAGCACCCCCAACCTGATGCAACCCCTCTTCCTGAACCCCCAGAACCTGTCCCTGCTCACCACCAACCCTGTCAACCTGGTGTCAGCCGGAGCTGCTGGGGGAGGGGCCCTGCAGGTCTCAGCTGACCACCAGGTCACCACGGCGACTGTACCAGTTCCCGCCTCCACCATCACCTCTGCCTCCAGGGCCCAGTGAAGCTGGAGGCCTCAAATGGAACCCTATGCCCTATTTAGTGCACTACTCTTGGTTAAATGTAGCGTACGATATGTCTGGCTCTGGCCATATTAGGGCACTATATGGGGGAATAGGGCTGTTGTTTGGGATTTGGCCTTAGACTAATGGCTCTACCCACCTGTTCCTCCTCTTTCTTCTCTCTGTCACGTCATTATTTAAATATTTTGCTGCCACCAAAAAGAAACCCTCTGTGAAGCGGGTTGGAATTATTATTTTTTTTTTAATGTTGGTATTTTTTCCATTCTCTCTTCCCTAGTACTCCAAAAATGATGTTTTGGTCGTTGGACGCTTCAGGTCACACAGGAGGACTGGGGCAGCCATTTTCTGAGGCATGATCGTCTTGAACTCTATGGTTTGTGCTCCTTGTGTGCCGCCTGACCTAACGTCTTGGGAGAGTAAATAACAGAGAAGACCCACCTTTTCTACTCCGTCAACTTTTTCACAAGTAGATATCTTTCTCTTCCCTGTTCAGAACTTATTCTGAAGTACTTCTAACCAAAAATGTGTGATTTTTACTTTTAACATTTTTTTTTCTAACAAAAATGATTTACTACTAAGTTCACAATCTACATCATCACTAAAAGGGGGGTTTGTGCGTCTCCCCTGTCTAGGTTGAGTTTATAGTGTCGGAGGCTCTGTTGGAAAGGCCTCAGCACGAATATCAAAGTTTTATTTTAGAGGCGTTTTAGTTTGTTTTCTCTTGTTTTTATGTGAGTGGACATTTTCAGAACTTTACGTCTAACATTAAGTTTTAACTGCTATATATATATATGTATATATATATAATTAGTTTTATTGTGGTTATAAGGCTTTAAAAATCTAGTAATAATAAGTGGCTGATATATAACGGTTATGGTTGCTTTAAGGAACAGGGTTAGCTGCGTGGTCTCTCTCTGGTCCTCTCGGTCTGGTAACACTGAGTTTGACATTTCGCAGTAGCCCAGTGGCCATGGAGCATTTGTAAATGGTAGTCTAGGTGCGGACCATAGACACTGATATAAGAAATGATAACACTTAGAGCTTTAACCCGGGTTACATATGGACCCATGTCTGTGGGGTGGGGGGTGGGGTGGGGGGGGGGGGGGGGGTCAGGGTTCACAGTTCAGGGGTCAGGCAGTATAGGGGCTAAGTGGTTTTCTTGTGACCTTTACAGCTCAGGCAAATACAGACGCCTCAGTTAGCTGTATGATACATGGAGTTCTGTGACTGAGTGTTCTCTGACGGTCTGTCTGTATGGTTGCCATGCCAACTGGATGACGTTGGTGTGCGGTAGATGGGGACGTTGTGTATTTTTTTTAATGCCACCAATGAACTGCAGTCTGCCTGTTTTGAAAGTTTTTTAACATGTTTTATGATCCTTTATTTCTGCAGTCTTTCGACTGGCTTACTTCAAATATACCAAAAATATTTGTTAAAACTAGTGCTGTTTATTGTCAGTGTAGCTTAGCCTAGTCCTAATATTTATGAGTATAAAATCTCTCTCTCTCTCTCTCTCTCTCTACACACAACAGGAGATGAAAATGCAATATGTTGATGATCACTTTCCAAAGACAAACGTATTTTTAAATTTGACTATGGCTCTCCCTGCTCAGCTTTAAAGTAGCAGGGCAAATAACCAAAAAGAAAGGTATGGGAAGACAGGTGTCTCCCTGTATAATGTTCATATATTTGAGGGGTGTTTAGGTTTGAATGGTAGCGGTTATATGATATCAATGGGTGCTTATCCTCTAGGCTCGGTCTCGTTTCTCTACATGTTTCCCCCTATGATGATATGGCAGACTGTCCTGACCCTTTCCAGACTGGCATATCCGCTTGGGCAACAGTTTGGACTGTAGTCAGGCTTTCAATAGTCGGGTAAGGGCTGTCCATTTTGAGTTTTTCTACTAATCCTCAGCCATGAAATAAAAAGCTTGAACCAAAGTCGTTTTCTCACTAGCTGCTGTGCCTGTGTGAGCCAGCAAGTGCTGTTCACACAATCACTATCTTACATAATACTACTACTGACAAGTTTTCTCCTCTTAAACCCACCTGTGTGCATCCCCCACCTCTAACCCGCTTCTAAGGAACAAGGATATTTTAGCTTTAATGACCAGCTGCTTTAACTTAGAATGGAGGCAAACGTTCTGCGTGTTTTCTTCTTCTAGCTTTGTGACCATATCCTGTTAGCAGGTCTCGATTTCCTGTGGTTGAAGCCTTCTCTCCTTCCCCTCAATGCCCAACTAGCTTTACTATGGGGAGCTCATCCACTGGCAGCACCAGTAAAGATGTTTCGGACCAAGATCCTGACCTGTAACCAAGCAGCGTAGCCTCTGTGCTGCCCTTATCGAACTGCCCCTTTTCGTAACAACAACAACAACAGCACACAGCAATAGTGTTGTTCTATCGGCCCTAACATAACCAGATTAATGACTGCCTGGTTTGAAAGCAGAGAATTCGCTCCACGCTGTTCAGTTTTTGTGCTCCTTTTTCACCCGTGAATTACTTTGACTAAATACCTCAGCAGCACTTAAACATTAGGTTCTCTAAGAAATCTGACACCCGCTGAATATTATAGAATGTACAAGAACTGTATGGCTGAATTGTACAAGATGGCCAAAAAAAAGAGTCATCGTTATCTCAAACTAGGACAAACTACTACTGCTATTTTCTAGTACTACTACTTATGGATATTTCCAGGTTTTAACAGTTTAACATTATTTTGTGATCCTTCTTGCCAAAGCGAAAGCCTTTCTCTCTGCGGCTGGGTTGACGTCTCCATGCTGCTCACTTGGCTGGCGTTCTGTCCGAATGGGACTTGTCGTTCTATTTGTAGTCCTGGTTGTAGTCATTCACCAGTCGTGAAGTGCGGTAGCTAGGTGAACCAGTGTCCATTGGCACCATTGGAAGTTAATGAAATATTTATCTGCGGAACGACTAAAGGATAAGAGAAAAAAAGCTTTTTTTTTCTCTCTTCTTAATTCTATACATATATATATATATACACAACACATGTAAGATATTCATATTTTATATTTGAACTAGTATGTTATCAAGACTGAATGTGATGTTTTGTCATGCTTATATTCAAAAGACAAAAAAAACATTTTTTTTAATTAATCATAGCAATTTTGAAAAACTTTCAAGACCAAAACTTAGACCGCGCCCCCTTGGTGCATGAATCACAGACACCTGTAGCCATCACGTGTGGGTGTGGTCTGTTGAGTGGGAGGGGCTTGCTCTGGTGCTCCTATTGGACAGTCCCCGTTTGTGCTGTTGCTAGGGAAACAGACTGAAGCGCCTAATCTTTTTTGTCTGTGTGTTTGGTTTACTATGGACTTGATTTGCTGTGCTGTTTTTAACAATCGTTAGATTTTTTTAAAAATTACGTATGCCTTTAATTGTTTTGTATAGCACGAGAGGGCAAGATCACTGGCTTCCTTAGTTTGACAAAATATGAAAATGATAATTTACGCCTTATCGTTATTTAGAAGACAAAAGCATTGTAGCATATGTTTGTGTGAGAGTAATCTAGTGAGAGAGGCTGCCTCCTCGCTATCTTTTGTGTTTAGCTAGCCTACTCAGTGCATAGTTCTTGGGCTTGTGCTGTTCTGGCACAGTTATGTTGCTACCTATGACTTTAGGGGTGACTCAGACAGGTGGCAATACCTGTAGGAAAGGCTTTACTATTAACTGAACTCCAGCAGAGGTGTGTGTGTGTGTGTGTGTGTGTGTGTGTGTGTGTGTGTGTGTGTGTGTGTGTGTGTGTGTGTGTGTGTGTGTGTGTGTGTGTGTGTGTGTGTGTGTGTGTGAAAGGAAGAGAGAAGGAAGAGCTGACTGAAGACCACAACGGTGCATTTGTTCTCAGCTTACAGATAAAGTATAATCATAAGAGCATTCAAGGAAGATGGGAATGAGAGTATGGAACAGTAGCTGAGTGTGTCAGTGATCCATTGCCTGTGATGGAGGCTGATACATGATCTTTGTTGGTATGCGATGGTGCACCAGTGAATCCTCTGGTTTGCTATATTTAATTATAACCTGTTGTGATGGCTCAGTCAGTGGATCCTTCAAACATACAGGATATTTGTGCGTTAGAGTGGATCCCCTTTGATACAGTTTTATTGTGTTTGGTGCCGTTGTGGATCTGGATGTCTCTCAGGTTTGTCTGATGCTCTAGAAGTGGTTCTGTGTTGATGCATGTGGCACAGTGGTTGTGTGGTTGTGCATGTGGCACAGTGGTTGTGTGGTTGTGTTGTCTGTGTGGTGGGTGTAAAGGTTTAGTAAAGGGAGAGGGCAGCGAGACACCAGGAAGTCTGGGGTAACTAGCTTGGTTAAGGGAGCTGCTGTATACCTCATTTAGCTCATTTAGCTCGAGACTGAGTGAAATTTGCTTTAAATCTACTTTAGCAAAGAAAAATATTAAACTTAAGAAGAAAAAAAACATAAACAACACCAAAAACACATGGTCCTATCAGAGAAGCTCACAAATGTCTGTTTTAAGAGTACAGAGTGTCATGACAGCTGCTGCCACCGGGGGGAGACAGGACACACTCCAGCACTTAAGAATGTCTGCTTCTCTTTATTTTGAACAACATCATCATCATCGCTCACACTAAACACACAGTGACCTCTCACACCTCCACCTCCTATTATAATGCTGAAAGTATACTCACATTTCACTTTTTAGTAGTATGTACTTGATTTATCCCAATCTTATTCTGTTTTCTATGATTTGACAATCCTGTCCTTTTTTATATTCTTATTTAGATTGTAAATGTAGATGTTGGTGTGTCTACTCACCTGGTGGTGCGCTGCCTCGCTGCACTCTCTTTCCTGTGGTAATGTTAACCAAAGACTTCCAAAGTGATTGTATATGGACTAGACCATCTCTCACCCCTCCGCCTCATCATCCCGCGAGAAAAGACATGCAGCTGTGCTCACACACGCTCTTCCCTGAGCACCTGTAATGTCGATACGCCTGTATGGCAGAGCTGCGTGCGCACAGCGGACACAACAGGCACCTGTAGCAGGGCCTGTGGGGGAGGATAGGTGGAGTTTCGAGGGGCAAAGTGAGGTTCTCTGATAGACAGATCAATTATCCAATCCCGTGATGTCTGGGTGATGTTTGTTAATACACATTGAGGGTGCATCCTGTGCACGCTGTAAAGGCTCAGGAGTCACTTTTTCTGTCCCTCTGTCTGTCTCTGTCTGTCTCTGGGACTGTTGCTAGGACACACCTTTTCCGTCTCAAAGACGGTCACAAAAATACACGGTTTCTGCTTCTTGGATACAGTGCGTATGTCTGGCTCCCTATCTGTGTATTGTAGTTGCCAGGATACATTGTCTCTAGGATACAAATTCTCTGGTTCTTTCTCTCTGTCTGACCACTGTTTTCTTTCTCTGTCTCTGTGTCTCTCTCTTGCTTCTCTCTCCCGCTGTGACACTATGCATCATGGTCCTTCACTACACATGGCCTGTGTCTGATTGGCTAAGCTCTTTGGTCAATGGAGTCCCAGGGAAACGTTATATGATGCTTTATTCCAAGTGGGGGAGTTGTAGGATCTCACAAGCGCTATCCCAAAGCAAAAAATATCCAAATATTTAATGTTTGACAAACGCAGATACCAAAGATCACTCTCTCTGTCCTGTCACTTTCTCTTTCTCTCTCTCTCTCTCTCTTTCTCTTTCTCTTTCTCTCACCCTGCAGCTTGTGTATTAAGAGATAAACCCAGCACTGGCTTTAGCCCGAGCCCCAGTAATTCCAAAGCTTAGATGTATATTTTGGTATATTTCTGAGAAATCTAAATGGAAAAAAAGTCTGTTGTTTTAAAACAACAATCTTGTCTGTTTGGTGTATCGATCTTTTTCTGTCACAGCATGGAACTAATTGCAGAATTGTCTTACTCTTGGTAGATTAAAGATATAGTATTTTTGTATGTTTTGGGGTGTGTAAAAAAATTCTGTGTGTGAATATATCAGTTAACACGGCCCAAGTGTCAATGGTTTTAAAAAAAAAACAGGCAGAAAAATACAATAAAAACAAAAGGTCAACTTGTAAATAAACCTTCTGTTTGTGGATTTTTGAGAAATGCATTCTGTAAAATCATTGATAATTCTCCCTCTGTAAACCAAGCTAAACTAAAGGAATGTGCTCCTTTATCTTCTGACTAGTTTTTCCTCTGAGTACACCGTCTGTCACTGTCACTCTAGAACTCTGGGAGCCATGCTGTCGTTGTGACACGCGGTTCCACTGTTACACCATGGACTAGAACACTGCTCACTGTTGCCACGGGGACACATGCCTCATATCCAACTAAGAACCCCCCCCCCCAGACATGGCAGTTGGCAGCATATAGAACTGAAAGATTGTGTAGAACATTAAGTATGTGAATCAGGATACATGGTAGATTTGATGCATTTGTCTGCTGTATTTTTTTTTTGGTTTTTATATGTATATAAAGATGAATCTTTTACTGTAACTGTACAGTTCTCTTTTGTTGTAAACGTCATTAAACCATTTTCCAGGTGTTTTAACATTGGAACGTTCCAGTCTTTTATTACGGTCATAATGTTGACATTACCACATACAGCCATAGATGGACTTAACAAATGACATGATAATACACATTGACAAGACATGTACACTTTTCTGCTGAGTTGTAATATGCAATAACAGGCCAGGGAGTTGAGCTCAGGGGTAGAAGACTGTTATGCACATAGAACTCGGGAAATCATCTAGAAGGTACTCTTCAGAGATTGGATCAGTGCAGGGCAGAGCTGCAAGTGGAGTCGACTGCTGCCTCCGTGCCCAGGGCTGACTGGGTCAGATCAGTGTGGAGGTAGTGGTGGTGGGGCAGTGGCCCGGGTCTGGGTCTTTGCACTGAGAGGCTGGGGGACTTGGGCCTTCTTGTTCTTTTTGCGAGCATGTGAGGAGAGAACCCACAGGAAGAAAGTGTAGGTAGGTTAATATCCTTTAGAGTTAATCTACAGACGGGTGACATTTCACATTTGAGTTTCCCTAGTTTTGTCTTCCTTTACTCATGTAAGTTTGATAGCAGCTTTATGACACCCTGATGACTATCCATACTCCAAGGAGTGGATATTTCATCTTTCCATCTCGCAAATGTATATAACCTATGCAGACACTACCCTGATAATTTCAAACTTCTATGTCACACGTCGATACATAGTTGAGATGGACAGTTATTTCCTAAATGTCATGTTACATGTGAGTGACCTGATGGACTCTTACCCTCCCCTTGGACATGATCACCTGGTAGTCATCATTTCCATCATCTTTTATCTGGAGGGCCTAGAGGACAAAATACAAGTTCAATATTAAGAGCTTGTGGAAGTGGATGAACCTATCCAAAACACTGGCTGCGTTCAGGGTCTCTGTGTTCTGCAACGTCTCAGCACGCTAATAAACTTGTGGTATAAAGAGAAGTCTTTACCTGGTATGTGTCGCTACTAGCTTCCTGTTTGCGCTTCTGAGACGGACAACCACAAACAAACACATTAGCGAGACTGTGCGGATCACAAATATCTGTACACGGAATTAGAACAAGGCCTCTCTCACACACCAGCCATAATAGTCCACTCACTCACCCGTCTAGTAGCTGCAGACTGTTGGTCGTCAGCATTAGCACCTGGCTGGAGTTCCTTAAAAAAAAACATTTATTCAGAATGTCAGTACCACGTCATGTCCATGATCACACACACACTTGAAAGGTATGGGACATTTTAGGGAACTCACTGCATGGGTGGGGTCCTCTTTGGGTTCAGGTGAAGACTTACACCACTACAGACAAAGACAGATAGAGATGAGAGAGAGCGATAATGAGAGAGGGGAAAGCAGAGATAATGAGAGATATAATGAGAGAGACAAGGGAGAGAGATAATGAGAGATATAATGAGAGAGGGAAAAACAGAGATAATGAGGGAGAGAGATAATGAGAGAGGGGAAACCAGAGACAGAAGAGATAATGAGAGAGATATGAGGGGAAACCAGAGAGATAATGAGAGCGAGATAATGAGAGAGGGGAAACCAGAGACAGAAGAGATAATGACACTCTTCTATGTCCATGTACAGTATCTATAACACATCCTCTTACAGTATTTAATTGTAGGGGAACATGCCTCTGTAATTACCTGTGTACAAACTCACCTCCACTGTATACACTTGAATAACTAGTACCTGACCAGTGGTAGACAGTCTGTATTGTG
This sequence comes from Oncorhynchus mykiss, assembly GCF_057628025.1. Classification (NCBI taxonomy): domain Eukaryota; kingdom Metazoa; phylum Chordata; class Actinopteri; order Salmoniformes; family Salmonidae; genus Oncorhynchus; species Oncorhynchus mykiss. The sequence continues at coordinate 85,433,146 of NC_143024.1, read as the reverse complement.
ACCCACCTTGGCTCTGACGAAGAGCAAGGTGGTGATGATGCAGTAGAAGAGCAAGATTCCATCCAGTATGTAGCAGATGGCTGGTTCAGTCATTGAAGCCTCTGCAGGTCACACAGAAGACCAAGAACCATTAAAACACAGACAGGGCACACAGACGAGCACAGAGTCAGTCATTCAAACACAAGACGAGTGCAGAGGAAGAAGGGAGTAAAATATATAATTATAAACTAGGTGGTTCGAGCACTGAATGCTGATTGGCTAACAACCGTGGTATATCCGACTGTATACTACGGATATGACAAAACATTTATTTTTACTGCTCTAATTACATTGGTAACCAGTTTATAATAGCAATAAGGAACCACAGGGGTTTGTGGTATATGGCCAATATACCACGGCTAAGGGCTGTATCCAAGCACTCTGCGTTGCGTCGTGTTTAAGAACAGCCCTTAGCCTGTTGTAAATTGGCCGTATGCCACACCCCGTCGTGCCTTATTGCTGAAATAAACACAGTCAGTAGAACAGGTGCAAGGATACTGAACTAGTAGAACAGGTGCATGGATACTGAACTAGTAGAACAGGTGCATGGATACTGAACTAGTAGAACAGGTGCATGGATACTGAACTAGAAGAACAGGTGCATGGATACTGAACTAGAAGAACAGGTGCATGGATACTGAACTAGTAGAACAGGTGCATGGATACTGAACTAGTAGAACAGGTGCATGGATACTGAACTAGTAGAACAGGTGCATGGATACTGAACTAGAAGAACAGGTGCATGGATACTGAACTAGAATAACAGGTGCATGGATACTGAACTAGTAGAACAGGTGCATGGATACTGAACTAGTAGAACAGGTGCATGGATACTGAACTAGAAGGGAGAATAGGGTAGTACTGAGCGCAGGGCTATACCCCAACGCAGGTGGACATTTTAGGAGAGTACTCTAAAGTAAGAAACAGACACCCTGTCATCGAAGACAAAACGACCCTGTAGACAACTGTCTTCCTGTCAGCGCTCTCCCTCTATCTCTCTCCCCCTCTCTCCCTCTTTGTGGTTTGTGTCTGTGGAACTCAGTATGTAGTTCAGTGGTTTCTACAGAAGCTGTGTCGTGACAAATTGGGCCTTTGGTGGTGTAACTGCTTTTGGGGGGGGGCATTTAGTTGTGCCCATCTGGTGATCATCTACACATCTGCATCAAGGACAAATTCACAATTGAGTCCACACACTACTCAGGAGCAACATGGTCTCAGAATAATCTCTCACCACTTCCACTTCAGTTCTCATTCACTAACAGGTGTTACTGTCTCTCATCTGTCTGTGACTCTCTGTCTTTCTGGTAACTTTGAAATGAACAAAAGTGTCATGTTCTACACAGACGCAAAAATAGATGTGTAGAAACGTAGCCACTCAATCACCCACACGAACAGATAGCACAGAGCAATAGAGCTCCTGGAACCTTCTCTCTCTCCTGACCAGGGGGAGGACACTTTTCATACCCAGGGCAGAGCGCCTCTGTGTCACAGGAGGTTGGTGATGGGAGGACGGCTCATAATAATGGATGGAATGGAGTGAATGGAATGGTATCAAACACTTGGAAACCATGGAAACTGTGCATTTGATGTGTTTGATACCATTCCATTCAGTAGTGGTGTGGGGTAAAATCACTGGGGAAGCTAAGCCAGAAAAGAAGGTGTGAGGGAAAATTGTATTGTCTGAAGAGATAGCCTTGAATTGTACACAGCATCTCCTCTCACTTTATCTTGGTTCGTGCCATTATAATCATTGGCCAGTAAGGAGAATTAAGTAAAATCACAAGTCCAAATCCCTATCTCCATCCATGGCTAATTTAGGAAAGGGACAATTTTAGGTAGCTAGCTAGCTACTGGAGGACAACAACACAACACGAGTTTCTGTTAGTGACGTATGCTCTTGATGCGATGTGATTGGAGTGAAGACAAACTGGCTTGAGCCCTTGAGACTTTTTTTGGTGCACCAGGATCATTCACAGGTGAGCTTTTTTTTTATCAAGGGAGGCCAAATGCTCGCTGTCTTCCCTTGCCCTCAATGATACGGGCGTACTATTTTAGACCAGACAGCATCAGATATATGGCCTACACGTACAGAGACAGAGGGGCGCTGTTTTGCTCGCTCGGATGCCTTCTCTGGTGAGATACATTCAGCCTCTTGTGAATTGAAATACTTTTTTGGAGTAGCCTGGCTTCCCTTGGCATCCATGAAGACACACCACTGATTCTATTTATTCCGTACCAGTCATTACTATGAGCCCGTCCTCCCAAATGAAGGTGCCACCAGCCACCTGTGCTCTGGGTAGGAAACTAGGTGAAGGAGGTGACGGTGGGAGAGTAAAAAAATAATCCACTGTAGTACAGGAATCTTACTATCTGGCCACACTAAAAAGTACAGAAGTCAAAACTTTCTAACCAAACAGACACTTTAACGAACTTGCCCTAACCTTGCCCTAACCTTAACCCTGACACTAAATTCAGGTCAAACACCTCCGTTTTGATGGTATTGCCATTTCTGTCCATTCCACCATGGCTAGTACGTGACTCCCATGGTACAGCTGGATTGGTACTTACCTGCAGAAGACACAAGCTTCAGCATCACCACAACACCTATCCTCCATGGAGCAGTCATTCTCCCTTTTTTCCTCTCTTTCCCTCCGAGAAAACAAGTGATGATCTCTCTCTTTCTGTCCTGGGGTGAACGATGGCGGTGGCTCTAGAGGGCTCTCTTGGTTAATCTCTTTCTAGCCCTCCCTCCCTCTCTCTTTCACTCTCTCGCACACTCTCTCTATCGCTGATGACAGGAAGTGGCTGCACTGACACCAATATCTCTGCCCCCTCTCTCTCTCTCTTTCCATCATTCTCTCCATCTCTCTAAGCATCTTCTTCCTTCCTAAACATATCTACTTGTCTTTGTCTTTCTCGGTTTTCCCTTCTCTTTATGTCACTTCCTTGCTCAAACCATCATTCTCTGACAGGTAGCCTAGCGGTTAAGAGCGTTGAGCCAATAACTGAAAGGTTGCTGGTTTGAATCCTGCAGCCAACTAGGTGAGTAAGGCACTTAACCCTAATTGCGCCTGTAAATTGCTCTGGATAAGAGAGTAATGTAATAAAAGACTAAAATGTAAATGTATCTATCCCCTTATCTCTTAGGATCTGTTCATCCAGAGTGTAGGTTCACTAGGCTGTCTCTCTATTTGTTACCGTTGTCATGCTTTAACAACAGACTGTCTATGAATCTAAAAATCAGAGAAGAGAAATGACATTAGTTCAAAGGCCATGGTCTCTGCTCTTTTACGGTGTCATGAGTCATTTTCTAAAGAAACTATGCTTCCTCCAGCAATAGTAAAGAATAATGTAAGCATTACTGTGCTTATTGGCACAACCTGATGGTTAGACCTGCAGGAGCCTAGATTTGGCTCATGTTGTTACAGCCCACAGGTCACGTCAAAAAGACTCGTAATCTCCCCCACCACGGCAAAGTGTCAGCTCCAGTATTGTGGACAGTGAGCAAGGATGTCAAATTATCATCACGTTTCAAAGCTATGCTTCAGAATAACTTGCACTCTCTAGGGTGTACCATTGATATCAACAGGTGACATTATCTTAGCAGTTAAATGCATCTTTACTCATCTGGAGCTCATCTTTCTACAATGAGTTTCCAAGTCAGACATTTCTCAGTTTCCAAGTTGCCTATATGTTATGGTGGCTGTGGTGTAATGATGCCCTTGTGAAATGCCTCATTACCACAAGACAACTTCATCTTGGACTCTGGTAGGCCAAGCTGTCCTATCCTGTGTATGACCAGAGTATTTCAGTATTTCCTCATCCCTGGTTTTATATATTATTGACCAGAATGGAGGTTTGTGGACTCGTCAATAGGCTTAATTAAGGTGAAGAAGGGGGTAAATAGCATGGGGACGAGAAAGCCTTTTGACATCCCTGTGCGAAATGCCCCCTGGCATCATCTGATGATGGAAGGTGGATTGCTACTGGTCTGAATGATGAGGGAAAATGCTCTTCAAATGTGACATGATGATAGTGAAGAGAGAGAGAGATGAAGTAGACCTGGGCATACACCTGCTTTCAAAACAAATAAGATGTTATTTGTTCTTTACTTTTTGTATATCGAGAAAACTGTATTATTGTTATTACAACGAGGCTACTTCCTTGACCAAAATACCTAATACAGAATGTGCCACTGGTAATCTTCAGTGCAACATTGTATTCAACTGTACTGTAACTCCACAGCTGTTATCTTAATATATATATATATATATATATATATATACAGTTGAAATCGGAAGTTTACATACACCTTAGCCAAATACCATTAAACTCAGTTTTTCACAATTCCTGACATTTAATCCTCGTAAAAATTCCCTGTTTTAGGTCAGTTGGGATCACCACTTTATTTTAAGGATGTGAAATGTCAGAATAATAGTAGAGAGAATGATTTATTTCAGCTTTTATTTATTTCATCACATTCCCAGTTGGTCAGAAGTTTACATACACTCAATTAGTATTTGGTAGCATTGCCCTTAAATTGTTTAACTTGAGTCAAACGTTTTGGGTAGCCTTCCTCAAGTTGGGTGAATTTTGGCCCATTCCTCCTGACAGAGCTGGTGTAACTGAATCAGGTTTGTAGGCCTCCTTGCTCGCACACGCTTTTTCAGTTCTGCCCATTCATTTTCTTTGGAAGTATGCTTGGGGTCATTGTCCATTTGGAAGAACCATTTGCGACCAAGCTTTAATTTCCTGACTGATGTCTTGAGACGTTGCATCAATATATCCTGATAATTTTCCTCCCTCATGATGCAATGTATGTTGTGAAGGGCACCAGTCCCTCCTGCAGCAAAGCACCCCCACAACATGATGCTACCACCCCCTTGTTTCAGGGTTGGGATGGTATTCTTCGGCTTGCAAGCCTCCCCCTTTTTCCTCCAAACATAACGATGGTCATTATGGCCAAACAGTTCTATTTTTGTTTCATCAGACCAGAGGACATTTCTCCAAAAAGTACGATATTTGTCCCCATGTGCAGTTGCAAACCATAGTCTGGCTTTTTTATGATGGTTTTGGAGCAGTGGCTTCTTCCTTGCTGAGCGGCCTTTTGGGTTATGTCTATATAGGACTTGTTTTATTGTGGATATACAGTGGGGCGAAAAAGTATTTAGTCAGCCACCAATTGTGCAAGTTCTCCCACTTAAAAAGATGAGAGAGGCCTGTAATTTTCATCATAGGTACACTTCAACTACGACAGACAAAATGAGAAGGAAAAAAATCCAGAAAATCATATTGTAGGATTTTGAATGAATTTATTTGCAAATTATGGTGGAAAATAAGTATTTGGTCACCTACAAACAAGCAAGATTTCTGGCTCTCACAGACCTGTAACTTCTTCTTTAAGAGGCTCCTCTGTCCTCCACTCGTTACCTTTATTAATGGCACCTGTTTGAACTTGTTATCAGTATAAAATACACCTGTCCACAACCTCAAACAGTCACACTCCAAACTCCACTATGGCCAAGACCAAAGAGCTGTCAAAGGACACCAGAAACAAAATTGTAGACCTGCACCAGGCTGGGAAGATTGAATCTGCAATAGGTAAGCAGCTTGGTTTGAAGAAATCAACTGTGAGAGCAATTATTAGGAAATGGAAGACATACAAGACCACTGATAATCTCCCTTGATCTGGGGCTCCAAGCAAGATTTCACCCCGTGGGTTCACAATGATCACAAGAACGGTGAGCAAAAATCCAAGAACCACACGGGGGGACCTAGTAAATGACCTGCAGAGAGCTGGGACCAAAGTAACAAAGCCTACCATCAGTAACACACTACGCCGCCAGGGACTCAAATCCTGCAGTGCCAGACGTGTCCCCCTGCTTAAGCCAGTACATGTCCAGGCCCGTCTGAAGTTTGCTAGAGAGCATTTGGATGATCCAGAAGAAGATTGGGAGAATGTCATATGGTCAGATGAAACCAAAATATAACTTTTTGGTAAAAAATCAACTCGTCGTGTTTGGAGGACAAAGAATGCTGAGTTGCATCCAAAGAACACCATACCTACTGTGAAGCATGGGGGTGGAAACATCATGCTTTGGGGCTGTTTTTCTGTAAAGGGACCAGGACGACTGATCCGTGTAAAGGAAAGAATGAATGGGACCATGTATCGTGAGATTTTGAGTGAAAAACTCCTTCCATCAGCAAGGGCATTGAAGATGAAACGTGGCTGGGTCTTTCAGCATGACAATGATCCCAAACACACTGCCCGGGCAACGAAGGAGTGGCTTCGTAAGAAGCATTTCAAGGTCCTGGAGTGGCCTAGCCAGTCTCCAGATCTCAACCCCATAGAAAATCTTTGGAGGGAGTTGAAAGTCTGTGTTGCCCAGCAACAGCCCCAAATCATCACTGCTCTAGAGGAGATCTGCATGGAGGAATGGGCCAAAATACCAGCAACAGTGTGTGAAAACCTTGTGAAGACTTACAAAAAGTATTGAGATAAACTTTTGTTATTGACCAAATACTTATTTTCCACCATAATTTGCAAAAAAAATCATTAAAAATCCTACAATGTGATTTTCTGGATTTTTTTTTTCTAATTTTGTCTGTCATAGTCGAAGTGTACCTATGATGAAAATTACAGGCCTCTCTCATCTTTTTAAGTGAGAGAACATGAACAATTGGTGGCTGACTAAATACTTATTTGCCCCACTGTAGATACTTTTGTACCTGTTTCCTCCAGCATCTTCACAAGGTCCTTTGCTGTTGTTCTGGGATTGATTTGCACTTTTCACATCAAAGTACGTTCATCTCTAGGAGACAGAACGCGTCTCCTTCCTGAGCGGTATAACGGCTGCGTGGTCCCATGGTGTTCATACTTGCGTACTATTGTTTGTACAGATGAACATGGTACCTTCAGGCATTTGGAAATTGCTCCCAAGGATGATACAGACTTGTGGAGGTCTCCAATTTTTTTCTAAGGTCTTGGCTGATTTCTTTTGATTTCCCCATGAGGTCAAGAAAAGAGGCACTGAGTTTGAAGGTAGGCCTTGAAATACATCCACAGGTACACCTCCAATTGACTCAAATGATGTCAATTAGCCTATCAGAAGCTTCTAAATTCATGCCAAAATTTTCTGGAATTTTCCAAGCTGTTTAAAAGCACAGTCAACTTAGTGTATGTAAACTTTTGACCCACTGGAATTGTGATGCAGTGAATTATAAGTGAAATAATCTGTCTGTAAACAATTGTTGGAAGAATTACTTGTGTCATGCACAAAATAGATGTCCTAACCGACTTGCCAAAACTATAGTTTGTTAGCAAGAAATTTGTGGAGTGGTTGAAGAACAAGTTTGAATTACTCCAACCTAAGTGTATGTAAACTTCCGACATAAACTGTAAATAAATAAATACATATATATATATATATATATACTAGCGTTAGCACAATGACTCAAAGTCTATGGTATCTACTATATATAAATATATATAGTAGATACCATAGACTTAAATATATATAGTAGATACCATCGACTTCGAGTCATTGTGCTAACGCTAGTAAGCATTGGTTCACATTGTTTACCTTCCTTCATACTGGATGCAGAGAAATAAACATGGTATCCATGAGTTCATCTGACTCTGGGTCAGTAGATAAAGGGCTTCATCTGACTCTGGGTCAGTAGATAAAGGGCTTCATCTGACTCTGGGTCAGTAGATAAAGGGCTTCATCTGACTCTGGGTCAGTAGATCAAGGGCTTCATCTGACTCTGGGTCAGTATATAAAGGGCTTCATCTGACTCTGGGTCAGTAGATAAAAGGCTTCATCTGACTCTGGGTCAGTAGATAAAGGACTTCATCTGACTCTGGGTCAGTAGATAAAGGGCTTCATCTGACTCTGGGTCAGTCGATAAAGGGCTTCATCTGACTCTGGGTCAGTAGATAAAGGGCTTCATCTGACTCTGGGTCAGTAGATAAAGGGCTTCATCTGACTCTGGGTCAGTAGATAAAGGGCTTCATCTGACTCTGGGTCAGTAGATAAAGGGCTTCATCTGACTCTGGGTCAGTCGATAAAGGGCTTCATCTGACTCTGGGTCAGTAGATAAAGGGCTTCATCTGACTCTGGGTCAGTAGATAAAGGGCTGATCCTGAAGTATCCCTTTAAGACACATGTATTGACTGTTTTTACAGCTTTCTTATTTGAAGAATGTAGAATGATCATAATGTACTGCTCGAACTCCCAATAAAAAAAACGGTGAATTATTAGTGAATTTACATGTATGAATATGAAATTATCCCATTAGCACAATTACATTTTGGATGTAAAATTGTTTTTCTTTATCCTTTAACCCAGCAGCACATTCTCCCATAATAAACAAAAGTCACAAATAATATTTATCAATAATAAACGTACACTAATCTTTCAATAATCTCTTTACATGTAGGAAATGTTAAAATCAATGCAAAGATGTTTCTGGATGCTCATCACAAAAAGTACAGTTAAGCAATAAGTCACAAGGGGGTGTGGTATATGGCCAATATACCACGGCTAAGGGATGTTCTTATCCAGTGCCTGGATACAGCCCTTAGCCGTGGTATATTGGCCATATACCACAAACCCCCGAGGTGCCTTATTTCTATTATAAACTGGTTACCAACGTAATTAGAGCAGTAAAAAATAAATGTTTTTCCATTCCATTCCGTGGTATACGGGTATGGCTGTCAGCCAATCGGTATTCAGTGCTCGAACCACCCAGTTCATAATGAATGTTAATATGCTGTTCTCTGTAGCCCCACAGCTGTTCAACGTCAACGAATCCCCACTCATGTGATTATTCTGGGCGGTACTTAAACTCTTGATCACATGACCGTTGTCGTTTCTTCCTGGTGCAGGAATCATCCGTGGTATGTGACGATCCAGACACTCAACGAAGACCAATTTAATCAGCGCCAACTAAACCAAAAAAGAGAAAAAAAAACACTGAAGGAAAAGTGCACATTTCTGAAGATTTGTTTCGTGAGGATTCTAGCTTGCGGCAGCAGAGAGAGCACAAGCCGTGAGCTTACGTTGTTGCAAGTAAAGCTCGCTTACTGTCCTTCGTTCCTGTCGCTGGACCGTGTGCATGTTGTGATTCGCCCCTTGCCTTGGCAAACAACTTAACAAAAATATGACACAACAACATAGCCGCAAGCAACCTTTGTCCATTGCATTCATCGCGCTTTTAGGTGAGTATGTTGATGCTGGATGGACGCAGTAAATACAACACCATACATGTAGAAATGGTAGCTCATACACCATAATTCGGTATTCAACCTATTTTTACCTTGCATGATGGTTAAACATGGTTCTACGTTTTCCAGATGACTTGCATTTCTGCCTTCGATTATGTATTACAGGTCGATGCGAGACCAGACAGAGTTGTTTTTCTTGCTTAGTGGCTGGTTGACAGCTCGATCGGTAGGTCAAGAGGTGTAGGTGGGCTGTTGTGCAATGGGACCCTCACGTGATATCAAAAGCGCTGTGTCTAGTGTTAAAAACAACAGGCTATGTTTTTTTTCATTTATTGATGACATTGCACTCATTTGTTTTGTTTACTCGCAGCTTGTTTCTTGGCAAGTAACCTTTTTAGCTTTGGGATAAAAGCTGGTGGTCACGTACTGAGTAGCCCAAGGCTTAACCAATGGCCAGCAGATGGTGCTATTGGGTCGTTTCATTTGACCGTTCAAAGGGAATCCATGCAGCTGGCTTATTGATGGGTTCATACATAAAACATTTTCCATCCAGGCTGCAAATGTGTTGAGTTTCTCAACTTGATTTAATGTCGAAGGTGGAAAAAAAAAAAATGAAAGTATGCCTGCTTTCTTTATGGAACACCCTTTTTCACCACCATGTTAGATTAGCCGAAGGGATTTTCCAAGAGTGGGAAAAACCAGTCAATCCCCGCCTGATGCCTGGGCGGCCATGGAAGCGAGTGCATCCATCACGACCAGCACACAGCATGAAACCAAAACATAAATGGCGACACACAATGATCCCACCCTCACCTCTAATTGGAGGACTTCAAACATTTTACACTGTACATTTTGTGTATGTAATTATACCAACACATCAATTCCACTCTTCAGACTTCCACAGATCAACTCATCTTTCCCAATTAAACATAATTCTACCATGTCCTCTCCCAATACATCCCTCCATTCTCCCATGGTGTCTCACGGGGGACTTGAACCTCCCCATCTGCAACACTTCTGCCGAAATTGCCTCCGAAGATAAACATTTTACCCGAGAGCACAATGATATTTCCTATTGACGGCCTGTGGCCCTTCAAGTCCCCCGTAATACAATATAACAGGTATAACTGACCCTGATAATATGGCATAATAACCATTCCTGGACCTGACTCCAAAAACAAGCCACCGATGGACAGTACTGGAAGGGATCCTCTATTGATTGTTGCCTTAGGGTGAAATCTGCACCAGTCTGACTTGAATACCCCATAAACTGAGCCTTCTTTTTGTAATGAGAACTTTAAATAAAAGCTTAAATTGAAAAGATTCAATTGATACGTCAATTGTTTAGTATATCAGTCTGCTGTTAGCAGAGTTGCCAACAACCGGATGCATCCGGTTTTCAGGAATACAGCTAATTCAACTTAGCTCAGGCGTTTATTTTACGCTTTCTACGTTCGGTTACCCTTGGTCTGAACACTGTATGCAATGTCAGGAAGTAGTATTAGCCACCATAGCATAGTGGTGGAAAATGGTGTTTCATAAAGTATGCATATCCCCCACCCCACCTTCTTGCCATTAAATCAAGTTAAGGAGGAAATCGATGCCTTTGCAGCCTGAATGGAGAATGTTTTGCTACACCCGCAATAACATCTGCTATATATGTGACCAAAAACATTTGATTTGAAGGGATACGAGTGTATAGCCAGTTGCATGGATTCCCTTTGGGCGTTAAGATGAAATGACTCCATAGCACCATCTGCTGGCCTTTGGGCTAGACCAAGGCAAGCTATTAGATATCGATCACATTTGCACAGCCTGTCTTTGTAATATTCTCTTTGTAGGACAAACTGGGCCTAAATGTAGCCTAAATGTAGCCTAAATGTAGCCTAAATGTAGCCTAAATGTCAAGATATCAGGGAGTGTGATAGTTGAACAGATGAGCGAGCAGAAGGTGTAAACAGATCGATGATACAGGGGAACTGAGAGTGACAAACCCTGACGAAGGCTGTTAAAACGCCGTGGTTTAATCATGAAGATGTATAATCAACTTCAATTGTCCTCAGAGTTGCTGAATATTTGATATTTCAGGTTTCCTCATATTCATACACCTTGGTTCTGAATCCAATGATATGTGTCACACGTGCCGAATACTACGGGTGTGGACTTTATCGTGAAATGCTTGCTTACGAGCCCTTCCCAACAATGTAAAGTTAAAATATTTATAAGGAATAAAATACACAAGAAGGGTGCTATATACAGGGAGTACTAGATTTTTGTGCAGTGGTATGAGGTAGATATGTACATGAAGCCATGGTAAGGTGACTAGGCAACAAAATGTAATAAGAATAGTGGTAAAATAAAGAGTATAATAGTGTTTGTCGGTATGGATGTTTTTTTATGCATGTATGTGTGGTCCTCTAGCTCATTTTGTAGAGAATGGCGTTTTGTGACGGCCAGGGTAGTGGTTTCGATTCCCGGAAGTACCCATCCATAAAATGTATGCACGCATGCCTGCAAGTAGGCCGTCATTGTAAATAAGAATTCGTTCTTAACTGACTTGCCTAGTTAAATATAGATGTGTGTGTGTGTTTTTATTTTTTTGCAGTGTTGCTTTGGATAACGGCGTCTGCTAAATGGCATTTATTATAATATTGTGTGAGTGTGCATAGAGCCAGTGCAAGAAAGGGTCAGATAGTCTAGGTTACCATTTTAATGAACTATTTAGCAGTCTTATGGCTTGGGGATAGAAGCTGTCTCTGAGCCTGTTGGTCTGAGTGCTGATGCTCCGGTACTGTTTGCCAGACAGTAGCAAAGTGAAGTCTTTGGCTTAGGTGGCTGGAGTCTTGTAAATTTTTCGGGCCTTCCTCTGACACCCCCTGATATAGAGGTCCTGGATGGCAGGGAGCTCGACCCCTAGTGATGTACTTGGCTGTCCGCACCACCCTCTGCAGCATTATGCAGTTGAGGGCGGTGCATTCACCATACCAAGCAGTGATGAAGCCAGTCAAGATGCTCTCGATGGTGCAGCTGTATAACTTTTTGAGGATCCGAGGGCTCATAACAAATCTTGTCAGCCTCCTGAGAGGGAAAAGAAGTCGTCATGCTCTCTTTACGACTGTCTGGGTGTGTGTGGAGCATGCTAAGTCCTTAGTGATGTGGATGCCATGGAAACTCTCGACCCGCTCCACTACAGCCCCATGGATGGGCGTGCTGTCCCCTCTTTCACCTGTAGTCCACGATCAGGTAGAGGGTTGTTGTCCTGGCACCACACTGCCAAGTGTCTGACCTCCTTGTAGGCTGTCTCATCGCTGTCGTTGATCAGGCCTACCACCGTTGTTTCGTCAAAGCAAGGCACTCACTAGTATTTTTTTAATCTGCACAGACCTGTAAGACAGACATCAGCTGAAGACGATGTAATTGACACCAGTAGTGACGTCTCACGTGGCTTCCGAGGAGACTAGTAATTGTAGAAATGAGCCAAGTAGCAGACCTGCTTCTTCATTCCAATGGTTATTTTGTGGTGTGACCCACTAAAGCTTTTGGAATTTATGTGGACAGCCACATCGACGGAATCAGCAGGTTTTGTTGTTGTTGGCACAACCCAGTCTGCCACCACATAAAAAAATGTGGCCATAACATTACTCCAAAGTTACTGACCTACACAGTGGTTGCATCGCTATAGTCTCAAATGGCTCCTCAGCTCTTCTCCTTCATCTGCACTTATCTAATATCTTATCTACCCCACATGATGGGTGAAAGCAACATTATGGTGGTGAATGCATACAGAGGTTGCTTGTCAACTTCTTTCACGTCTGTGCAGATCTAGGAAAGGAGGTGAGGAGAGGAGGCCTCTTAAAGACTATTGAGACTTTACCAGCCTCCAGCTAAGGATCGAACAGTGCTGTGTCTGTCTATCCATTTGTGGTTGTCTTGTTACGTCACTACAGCGGTCACGTTGCATCAGACCTTTGCTGCCACTGACGCCCCGCCCACGGCTGCCCCTCAAACCACGGCTCCGCCTCCTGCACCCCCGGCTCGGCCCGAGAGAGGCAACTACACTGTAACCAACGGCAATGGGACCGCCTGTCTGATGGCCCGCATGGGACTGCAGCTCAATGTCAGCTTCAGCTCTGCCTCTCTCAATAAGGTACACACAGACTTGCACATACTTTGAAGCCCAGCACCTCTCAGACAGTTTTGTTTTACTAACCTTGTGGGGGACACACAATTAATTCCCATTCAAAATCCTATTTTTCTTAACCTCTAAACTGAACCTTTTAACCCTAAATCCCCTAGGAATAGCCTTTTTTCCTTTGTGTGGACCAGGAAAATGTCCCCAGTTGGTCAAATGTTTGTTCACTATTTTTGTGGAGACTTCTGGTCCCTAAAATTATAGTTAAACATGTCCACACACTGCCCTGTGTCTTGTTGTCCTGTGTGTGCGCAGACTGTGCTAGAGGTGGTGAACCTGCAGCCCAACCTGACTAAGAGCTCAGGGTCATGTGACTTGGACAGCGCCACCCTACTGCTGAAGGCTGACGAGAGGGCAACCAGTCTCACCCTCGTCTTCTCCCTGGTCAGAACTCTTGTTTGACCTTTATTGTTTCTCTTTACTGTTCTGTGTCTGCCACTTAGTGCTCTCTCTTGCTCTTTATCTTCATTTCTTCTTGCATCCATTAATACATTAGTACATGCAGTAAGGTTTTCTTCTGTATCAGTAGTAGAAGGCTTTTGGCACTAACACCTGACTGCCACAAGATGGAGCCTCATGAACAAGCTGAGGACAGGCACTCGTGAACTATTGTTCCAGTCCTGTGTGTGGCGTAGATACTGTGTGGCGTCACTGGTTCTCTTGTGTCTGCAGAATGCCACGTCCAGTAAGTACCACCTCAGTGGAGTGACCCTGTTGGCAGCCTGGCCGGACATGCATGGTGAGTCTGGATCCAACAATCACCTGATCTAGTGAATAGTACATGCATATAATGAATCTACTGTCTATCCTCATACAACCCCAATCTGCAGTGTTGAAACCCCTCTATAATCCTCATTTGCCACACTTCCATCTCCATTACTGTAATATCTTTCTCCATCCTTTCTATATCCTGTTTCACATCCCAACCATTACCCCCCCCGAGCTGACAAGGTAAAAATCTGTGGTTCTGCCCCTGAGCAAGTCAGTTAACCCACTCTTCCCCAGGTGCCGATAACATGGATGTCAATTTAAGGCACCTCTGATTCATAGGGGTTGGGTTAAATGCGGAAGACTTATTTCAGTTGAATGCATTCAGTTGTACAGCTGACTAGGTATCCCCCTTTCCTTTCCCTTTCTTACCCCACCCATAACCCCTCTCCCTCCTTCCCACCATTATATCTCACTCTCCCTGTCGTCCCTCCAGTGCCCTTCTCAGCCGGTAACCGTAGTCTGGACTACCTGCGTGGTACCCTGGGGCGTAGTTACATGTGTCGTGAGGAGCAGACTCTGGCTGTGACTGTCAACTTCTCTCTCAACACCTTCCAGCTGCAGGTGCAGCCCTTCGGCCTCAAAGGGGACCAGTTTGGAGCAGGTACTGTGGGTTACCACTTCATGTGGTACTATTTCAGTATGGGACTGTGGGTTACCATTCAATGTGTTAATGTTTCAGGAGGGGATTGTTATCAACATTACTGAGATTGGAATAATGTGATTATCATTCCATCACATTTATTTATTGATTTCTTGTTTTTCTCCACGTTCCCTCGCCTGCTCTTCGGTGTCTATAATTCCCGCTCTCTCACTGT
The DNA here is from genome assembly GCF_057628025.1 of Oncorhynchus mykiss. Taxonomy (NCBI): domain Eukaryota; kingdom Metazoa; phylum Chordata; class Actinopteri; order Salmoniformes; family Salmonidae; genus Oncorhynchus; species Oncorhynchus mykiss. The sequence continues at coordinate 85,418,100 of NC_143024.1, read as the reverse complement.
CTCTCTCCCTCGCCAGCGGAGGAGTGTCAGCTGGATGAGGATGACATGTTGATCCCCATCATCGTGGGCGCTGCGCTGGCTGGCCTGGTCCTCGTCGTTCTCGTGGCCTACCTCATCGGCAGGAAGAGGAGCCACGCTGGCTATCAGACCATCTAAAATCACTTCCTATCAACTGACCCCCCCACCCCCCCCCCCCCCCCCCCCAAGAGCCAGAGAGCGCAAGCCCGCCCCATCTCACCCTCCAGCTACTAACCATCCCCTGGATTGACTGAACCTCACTGCGACCCTTAAACTGAACTTTCCCCAATTCAGTTGGTCTCATCTTAGAATCCTTGCTGCCCCATCCTCCCCTCTGAACTCTCATTAGCCCCGCGTTGGGTATCCATGGGGTTGATATGCGCTTTCAGGACTGAACTACTCCTTTGTATGAACAAAAAAAAAGTGGGAATCTGCTGAGATTTGTATTTACATAACGAAACACTCTTGACAGTAGAGCTTTTCATGGATCCACCTATACTCGAGACCTGATCCAGAATTCGAAATAATGTCACGGGTTGAATCTGAACAGATTATCACGGGTAGGCCTACATGTAACTTTAATTTACTTGTCCGGAAGAGCCCGTACAGATCCAAACGCGACTGCTACAGTAGAGAGAAATGTAGTAATTTATGCTGCTGCTCTTTATGCTACTGCCACGAGAGTGGCGTTTGTTGTTGTTGGCCAGTCATAAGTTAACAAAGCTACAATAGGCTAGTCATAGAGCCTTCCTGTGTGGCAAAAGTTAGGCGATATCTAATAAATATAATTACAAGTTAAAGGAGAGGGATGGGCTACAACGACAATAGTCTGGAGTTGTAAGTGTAGGATGAGAAAGCGTAAGCACTGCAGCCTCAGTTAGCCTAGCTCGCTAATATCAGCTAGCTTAATTAGCTTCTCCCGGTTTGATACAGTCAAGCCCGGTACGACGTAATCATATTTGATAAATCATTTAGCTATGGCAGCTATTGGTTGGTTGCTGTTATCTCTCCCTCACTCGCTCAGTACGGCCCGTCCCCCACCTGCTGGAGCGGCACCTCCCTCACGCGTTTTATCGGCTTTAAAAAAGTGTTTTCTGTTGCTTCCCTCACTCGGATCGGGGCTGGATCTGACCAGGTCTATACGGAACGGGTCTAGCTGTCTCTGAGTTCGTTCGGAATGCGTCTGACTAAATTCAAAAAATGTATTTATACATATCGGGTTCGAGTAGGGAAAGCCCAGGTCTATTTTGGAACAGGTCCAGCTTTTTGGACCCATGAAGACCTCTACTTGAGAGACACCATCACTCAACATGGCAGGGGGTGGGGTGGAGTTCTCATATAACCATATGCTGAATAATAATCCACACTCTGCTATTTGTAGCCTAGGGTTTCATATCATGCATTACATTTACTGGTGTTTAATAACAGGATTTCTGAGGGATTGTTTGTGTACAACCATTGCTGCTGCCTTTTAATGGCTACTTCTCTGTTTTGGTTGGTGGCCATTTTGTCAGTCACAACATAATAGGAGGCCGTTGTTACTCCTGTGTAAAGGGAATATAATGACTGTCGCTGGTTGCTCCAACCAAACTTGTTGCTTAAGGTTTTCAACATCATTAAACATAATGAATTTTTAAAATTCTGAATATAATATGGAGTTGATGCAAGTCTCCCCTAACCTGAGTTTGAGGGTCAGATATTTTTGCATCCACCTAATGTTTAAGGCTATGATTTGGGGCTGGGAAATCTGATCCTAGATCTGTGGTTAGGGGCTAAGCTAGGTACCAGCGGCAGTTTTCATAAATGGTGTTTCTTCATCCATTTCTTAGGGGTCCCCTAGTTGGACATTTTTTTTGTGCACCTTGTGTTCCTCTTGGTCTGGGTTGAGGAACAAGGGTAAAGGTCATTTGATGGTGAAGCAGTTGAGGTCTGCATACCACTGCTTATAGGTAAATGTATTAACCGGCGCTTCATGGTCAATCCGACATCTGCTTTGGCTGTGCAGCATTTACGGTGATACGGCCTCGGCAGAAGTCAGGACATTCATACTTGTTGTGCTTCCTGAAGCAAAGCAGAGCTGTTAAGGAAGTGACACGCTATACGGAGTCCTCCCCATTTATTACAACATTTTGAGAGGCATGTGCTTGATTTGGCCTCTGCATGCCTCGAGGCTCCGCTATTGGTTCACACCCTCCATACGAACAGACTAAGCATAAATTGGCTTTAAGACGGGGTGATTTTTCTTTTCTTTTCTGGGGGGGGTATACTGATGGTACGTCCAGTGATACACTAAGGGGAGGGTTGTTACAGTTGAATTTTATGGTGCGTACAAATGGCTGAACACTAACTCAAAATGCACCTGTGTAACTTGGGACACTTTTTAGTGAATAGTCACATTTATTAGGTGGTTTTCTCAAGTTACAATTCCAGATATTATAGTTTAAATTGTTCTGTTGGAGTTACTGCCAAAAGAACAGCAACATTTTAGGGAGGACATAATTTCTCTACCCCAAAATAATGTTAAGCCAAATGGAATCTGTGCCTCCCCACTTACAAGAAGGATGGGATCTATGCTAATGTTCTAGATTTGCACACACTCTAATCTGTCTCAAATGGCACCCTATTCCCCATGTAGTGCATATCTTAGTTGGGTGTCATTAGAGTCATAGCCTTTTGTCTCTACACGGCGTTACCATAGAACAATGAGCCATATTTCACCAGATGTATAAATGGCTGTGGTCTATCTTGGTTGAGTTATAAAGATATTTGGCGTTGTTCTGAGATCTTGCCTTGCCTGTTGAAAGATCAGAGGATGCATTATTTGGAGTAATGAAACTGCATTTTTATTCCACCCCTCTTCTAAAAGTGTTAACATCCATAGGTAGTGATTGAATATGGCTTTGAGAATGTTTTAATTGTTTTCTTAAGTGTAGTGGTCAATAAAATAAAAAAATAAGCTGAAGGAATGAGCTCTGTCTTAATTTGTCGGTCTGGCGTTTGCCAACACCTTTCGCTCTATTCTAAAGGACTTGTATTTGGGAACCGATCGCAATGCTTGGAGATCAAAGCAGGGCCGTAATTATTATATAGATTTGGGGGGGGGGGGGGGGGGGTCACATTTCTAAGGTCTTTGAAATCCAAGTTAACAAACATCACCGACCATTTCCAATCCCACCGTACCTTCTCCGCTGTGCAATCTGGTTTCGGAGCTGGTCATGGGTGCACCTCAGCCACGCTCAAGGTCCTAAAGGAAAAAACTGCCATCGATAAGCGACAATACTGTGCATCCGTATTCATCGACCTGGCCAAGGCTTTCGACTCTGTCAATCACCACATTCTTATCGGCAGACTCAACAGCCTTGGTTTCTCAAATGACTGCCTCGCCTGGTTCACCAACTACTCTGATAGAGTTCAGTGTGTCAAATCGGAGGGCCTGTTGTCCGGACCTCTGTCAGTCTCTATGGGGGTGCCACAGGGTTCAATTCTCGGGCTGACTCTTCCCTGTATACATCAGTGTTGTCGTTCTTGCTGCTGGTGATTCTCTGATACACCTCTATGCAGACGACACCATTCTGTATACTTCTGGCCCTTCTTTGGACACTGCTAACTAACCTCCAGACGAGCTTCAATGCCATAACTCTCCTTCCATGGCCTCCAACAGCTCTTAAATGCAAGTATAACTAAATGCATGCTCTTCAACCTATCGCTGCCCGCACGTCCAGCATCAATACTCTGGACGGTTCTGACCTAGAATATGTGGACAACTACAAATACCTAGGTGTCTGGTTAGACTGTAAACTCTCCTTCCAGACTCATATTAAACATCTCCAATCCAAAATTAAATCTAGAATCGGCTTTCTATTCCTCAACAAACCCTCCTTCACTCGCCGCCAAACATGCCCTCGTAAAACTGACTATCCTACCGATCCTCAACTTCGGCTATGTCATTTACAAAATAGCCTCCAACAATCTAATCAGCAAACTGGATGCAGTCTATCACAGTGCCATCTGTTTTGTCACCAAAGCCCCATATACCACCCACCACTGCAACCTGTATGCTCTAATCGGCTGGCCCTCGCTACATATTCGTCGCCAGACCCATTGGCTCCAGGTCATCTAGAAATCTTTGCTAGGTAAAGCTTCGCCTTATCTCAGCTCACTGGTCACGATAACAACAGCACGCGCTCCAGCAGGTATATCTCACTGGTCATCCCCAAAGCCAACACCTAATTTGGCCACCTTTCCTTTCAGTTCTATGCTGCCAATGACTGGAACGAATTGCAAAACTCACAAAAGCTGGAGACTTAAATTTCCCTCACCAACTTTAAACATCAGCTATCTGAGCAGCTAACCGATTCCTGCAGCTGTACACAGCCCATCCAATCTACCTACCTCAACCCCATTTATTTTATTTTTTTTACTTCTCTGCTCTTTTGCACACCAGTATTTCTACTTGCACATCATCATCTGCACGTCTATCACTTCAGTGTTAATTTGCTCAATTTTAATTACTTGCTACTATGGCCTATTTATTGCCTTACCTCCTTATGCCATTTGCACATACTGTGTTATTGACTGTACATTTGTTTATGTGTAACTCTGTTGTTTGTGTCGCACTGCTTTGCTTTATGTTGGCCAGGTCACAGTTGTAAATGAGAACTTGTTCACAACTAACCTACCTTGTTAAATAAAGGTGAAATAAAATAAAATAACATTTGGTAAAGAATAACAGAGCGATGTAATACAATACACTATTCAACCTTTTTGTAAAAAAATATATAAAAAGTTAATCCCATGTGTAAGTGAATTGTTAAAAATATATTTTAGAATGTCAGGAAATTTGTTTTCAAATTTGATTTTTTTCTGGGGGGGGGCAGCTGATTTGGCCCCCCCCCCCAATGTTGACTCCATGGCTACGGCTTTGGAACAAAGCAATACATTGTTTAAATCCTCATTTTAAACCGACAGTAACTAACTTCATCTACAAAGGTAATTGTCGGAGAGCAGTCCTTTATTGTGGCAAAACAGTAAAAAGGTCCAATTCCAAAACCTTTTACCCTAAAGTCAAAATCTATAGAGGTATGATTGCACAAGCATAATTCATGCATTCAATGGAAGATTAGCGCAGAAACATACATGCACAGATCAAGTTAGGATTCGGGCCTAAGTATGCACTTGTTCATGGATTTAAAGCATTTGGATGGTGTAAGTATAGACTGGAATTTATTTTCCCAGACGATTCCTGGGTGGGAGTGTACACTTCGTGGAGGAGTGGACTACAGCCCGTGAATTCATTTCAGAGGTGACACCTCATTATCTTCAACCCAACAAGACTATGCTTACATATTGTGGGCGGCAGGTAGCCTAGTGGTCTGAGCGTTGGGACAGTAACCAAAAGGTTGCGGGATCGAATCCCTGAGCTGAGTCATTCTGCCCCTGAACAAGGCAGTTAACCCACTGTTCCCCGGTAGGCTGTCATTGTAAAATAAGAATTTGTTCTTAACTGGACTAAATAAAGGTTAAAAAAATATTTAAAAAATAAACTCCACTCTAACAAACCCCAACCTATTGTTCCCAAGATCCTACCACAGGAAAATTACAGTTAGCTTTTTTAAATAATATTCAGTTAGATGGGGTACTACAATCGCTAAGACCATTTTAGCACCTCAGATGTCATCATATAGTTCCTGAGATATTACACATTTCCCCAGGGATTGTGAGATCTAATAATCTTTTTAGCGTCAGTGCAACAAAAATGACCTGGAACACGGCCAGGCGAACCGCAAGGCGATTGATTTATGGAGGCTATTAGTGGTGGTCAGGGGCAGAGTCTGGTCTCCTCCGCCACGATACGCTCTCTGTACGTCTCCCGCAGCTTAGTGATGGTTGCCATGGAGAGACTTCCCGGTTCCCTGAAGATTTCCTGTCAATATCAGGAAGAAGAGAAAGGAGGATTTCCTGTCAATATCAGGAAGAGAAAGGAGGCCTTCCTGTCAATCAGGAAGAAGAGAAAGAGGCCTTCCTGTCAATATCAGGAAGAAGAGAAAGGAGTTAGTAAACTGTTTGTGGAACAGATTAAGTTACCAATATACACTAATCCCAGACCCTAGATCTGTGCCTAATGTTACTTTTCTCTTTTGGAGAACCTTACCTGCATGAAGGTGTGGCAGTCGTATGTAAAGACTCCCTGAGTGATCAGTTTGAAGCACTCACACACCTCGACCATGGAGCGGGCCTGCAGGATCTCAGCCTGGTGGTGGCGAATCAGAGTCAAGGCCACGCGGAACAGGATCTTAGAACCCTCGTAAAACAGGCAATCCCAGATCCGCAGAACTGTCTATGGAAGACGAGAGATGTGAGAAAGACAAAGATAATCGTTATCTTACAGAGGGGTGGTGATGACAGTGTTTCAGTCTGGGTCCTGTGTCAACAAGCACATGGAAACACCCTCACCCCCCAGACCCTCACCTCTACAGGCAGAACGTCGATGTAGAGGCAGATGAACCATTGGGAGACCACCAAGGTCCACATGACGTTGTGTTGGACCATGGTCTGCCACACGGCTGGGGCTTTGACCCTTACCAGCTCCCCCAACACCTCCTGGTCCGTCTTCAACCCCAGCATGGCCGGGCTGTAGTAGTCTACAACAACATGGACAGCTCAGGTAAATTCAGTTCTGTTTGTGTGAGATGAGGTTGTGTGTGTGTGTGTGTGTAAAATCTAATTTTATTTGTCACATGCGCTGAATACAATGGGTGTACACTCTATAGCCCTTCCCAATGATCCAGAGTTAAAACAAAATAATAAAAATAAATATATTAACACGAGGAATAAAATACACAAGAATGGAGCTGTATACAGGAAGTACCAGATCAATGTGCAGGGGTATGAGGTATTTGAGGTAGACATGTACATGAATGCAGGGTAAAATGACTAGGCATCAGGATAGATAATAATAAGGTATTTGAGGTAGATATGTACATGAAGGCAGGGTAAAGTGACTAGACATCAGGATAGATAATAATAATAAGGTATTTGAGGTAGATATGTACATGAAGGCAGGGTAAAGTGACTAGACATCAGGATAGATAATAATAAGGTATTTGAGGTAGATATGTACATGAAGGCAGGGTAAAGTGACTAGGCATCAGGATAGATAATAATAAGGTATTTGAGGTTTGATTGTGTACATGAAGGCAGGGTAAAGTGACTAGACATCAGGATAGATAATAATAAGGTATTTGAGGTAGATATGTACATGAAGGCAGGGTAAAGTGACTAGACATCAGGATAGATAATAATAAAGTATTTGAGGTAGATATGTACATGAAGGCAGGGTAAAGTGACTAGACATCAGGATAGATAATAATAAGGTATTTGAGGTTTGATTGTGTACATGAAGGCAGGGTAAAGTGACTAGGCATCAGGATAGATAATAATAAGGTATTTGAGGTTTGATTGTGTACATGAAGGCAGGGTAAAGTGACTAGACATCAGGATAGATAATAATAAGGTATTTGAGGTAGATATGTACATGAAGGTAAAGTGACTAGACATCAGGATAGATAATAATAAGGTATTTGAGGTAGATATGTACATGAAGGCAGGGTAAAGTGACTAGACATCAGGATAGATAATAATAAGGTATTTGAGGTTTGATTGTGTACATGAAGGCAGGGTAAAGTGACTAGGCATCAGGATAGATAATAATAAGGTATTTGAGGTAGATATGTACATGAAGGCAGGGTAAAGTGACTAGGCATCAGGATAGATAATAATAAGGTATTTGAGGTAGATATGTACATGAAGGCAGGGTAAAGTGACTAGACATCAGGATAGATAATAATAATAAGGTATTTGAGGTTTGATTGTGTACATGAAGGCAGGGTAAAGTGACTAGGCATCAGGATAGATAATAATAAGGTATTTGAGGTAGATATGTACATGAAGGCAGGGTAAAGTGACTAGGCATCAGGATAGATAATAATAAGGTATTTGAGGTAGATATGTACATGAAGGCAGGGTAAAGTGACTAGGCATCAGGATAGATAATAATAAGGTATTTGAGGTTTGATTGTGTACATGAAGGCAGGGTAAAGTGACTAGACATCAGGATAGATAATAATAAGGTATTTGAGGTTTGATTGTGTACATGAAGGCAGGGTAAAGTGACTAGGCATCAGGATAGATAATAATAAGGTATTTGAGGTAGATATGTACATGAAGGCAGGGTAAAGTGACTAGACATCAGGATAGATAATAATAAGGTATTTGAGGTAGATATGTACATGAAGGCAGGGTAAAGTGACTAGGCATCAGGATAGATAATAATAAGGTATTTGAGGTAGATATGTACATGAAGGCAGGGTAAAGTGACTAGACATCAGGATAGATAATAATAATAAGGTATTTGAGGTAGATATGTACATGAAGGCAGGGTAAAGTGACTAGACATCAGGATAGATAATAAGGTATTTGAGGTAGATATGTACATGAAGGCAGGGTAAAGTGACTAGGCATCAGGATAGATAATAATAAGGTATTTGAGGTTTGATTGTGTACATGAAGGCAGGGTAAAGTGACTAGACATCAGGATAGATAATAATAAGGTATTTGAGGTAGATATGTACATGAAGGCAGGGTAAAGTGACTAGACATCAGGATAGATAATAATAAGGTATTTGAGGTAGATATGTACATGAAGGCAGGGTAAAGTGACTAGACATCAGGATAGATAATAATAAGGTATTTGAGGTTTGATTGTGTACATGAAGGCAGGGTAAAGTGACTAGGCATCAGGATAGATAATAATAAGTTATTTGAGGTTTGATTGTGTACATGAAGGCAGGGTAAAGTGACTAGACATCAGGATAGATAATAATAAGGTATTTGAGGTAGATATGTACATGAAGGTAAAGTGACTAGACATCAGGATAGATAATAATAAGGTATTTGAGGTAGATATGTACATGAAGGCAGGGTAAAGTGACTAGACATCAGGATAGATAATAATAAGGTATTTGAGGTTTGATTGTGTACATGAAGGCAGGGTAAAGTGACTAGGCATCAGGATAGATAATAATAAGGTATTTGAGGTAGATATGTACATGAAGGCAGGGTAAAGTGACTAGACATCAGGATAGATAATAATAATAAGGTATTTGAGGTTTGATTGTGTACATGAAGGCAGGGTAAAGTGACTAGGCATCAGGATAGATAATAATAAGGTATTTGAGGTAGATATGTACATGAAGGCAGGGTAAAGTGACTAGGCATCAGGATAGATAATAATAAGGTATTTGAGGTAGATATGTACATGAAGGCAGGGTAAAGTGACTAGGCATCAGGATAGATAATAATAAGGTATTTGAGGTTTGATTGTGTACATGAAGGCAGGGTAAAGTGACTAGACATCAGGATAGATAATAATAAGGTATTTGAGGTTTGATTGTGTACATGAAGGCAGGGTAAAGTGACTAGGCATCAGGATAGATAATAATAAGGTATTTGAGGTTTGATTGTGTACATGAAGGCAGGGTAAAGTGACTAGACATCAGGATAGATAATAATAAGGTATTTGAGGTTTGATTGTGTACATGAAGGCAGGGTAAAGTGACTAGGCATCAGGATAGATAATAATAAGGTATTTGAGGTACATATGTACATGAAGGCAGGGTAAAGTGACTAGACATCAGGATAGATAATAATAATAAGGTATTTGAGGTTTGATTGTGTACATGAAGGCAGGGTAAAGTGACTAGGCATCAGGATAGATAATAATAAGGTATTTGAGGTAGATATGTACATGAAGGCAGGGTAAAGTGACTAGGCATCAGGATAGATAATAATAAGGTATTTGAGGTTTGATTGTGTACATGAAGGCAGGGTAAAGTGACTAGACATCAGGATAGATAATAATAAGGTATTTGAGGTTTGATTGTGTACATGAAGGCAGGGTAAAGTGACTAGGCATCAGGATAGATAATAATAAGGTATTTGAGGTTTGATTGTGTACATGAAGGCAGGGTAAAGTGACTAGACATCAGGATAGATAATAATAAGGTATTTGAGGTTTGATTGTGTACATGAAGGCAGGGTAAAGTGACTAGGCATCAGGATAGATAATAATAAGGTATTTGAGGTAGATATGTACATGAAGGCAGGGTAAAGTGACTAGACATCAGGATAGATAATAATAAGGTATTTGAGGTAGATATGTACATGAAGGCAGGGTAAAGTGACTAGGCATCAGGATAGATAATAATAAGGTATTTGAGGTAGATATGTACATGAAGGCAGGGTAAAGTGACTAGACATCAGGATAGATAATAATAAGGTATTTGAGGTTTGATTGTGTACATGAAGGCAGGGTAAAGTGACTAGGCATCAGGATAGATAATAATAAGGTATTTGAGGTTTGATTGTGTACATGAAGGCAGGGTAAAGTGACTAGACATCAGGATAGATAATAATAAGGTATTTGAGGTTTGATTGTGTACATGAAGGCAGGGTAAAGTGACTAGGCATCAGGATAGATAATAATAAGGTATTTGAGGTTTGATTGTGTACATGAAGGCAGGGTAAAGTGACTAGGCATCAGGATAGATAATAATAAGGTATTTGAGGTAGATATGTACATGAAGGCAGGGTAAAGTGACTAGGCATCAGGATAGATAATAATAATAAGGTATTTGAGGTAGATATGTACATGAAGGCAGGGTAAAGTGACTAGACATCAGGATAGATAATAATAATAAGGTATTTGAGGTTTGATTGTGTACATGAAGGCAGGGTAAAGTGACTAGGCATCAGGATAGATAATAATAAGGTATTTGAGGTAGATATGTACATGAAGGCAGGGTAAAGTGACTAGGCATCAGGATAGATAATAATAATAAGGTATTTGAGGTAGATATGTACATGAAGGCAGGGTAAAGTGACTAGGCATCAGGATAGATAATAATAAAAGTAAAAAAAATAAAAACTGTAGCAGCAGCATATGATGAGTGTAAATGTGTGTGTGTGGTCCATAAATGGTATACAGTGGGGCAAAAAAGTATTTAGTCAGCCACCAATTGTGCAAGTTCTCCCACTTAAAAAGATGAGAGAGGCCTGTAGGTACACTTCAACTATGACAGACAAAATGAGAAAAAAAAATCCAGAAAATCACATTGTAGGATTTTTAATGAATTTATTTGCAAATTATGGTGGAAAATAAATATTTGGTCACCTACAAACAAGCAAGATTTCTGGCTCTCACAGACCTGTAACTTCTTCCTTAAGAGGCTCCTCTGTCCTCCACTCGTTACCTGTATTAATGACACCTGTTTGAACTTGCACAATTGGTGGCTGACTAAATACTTTTTTGCCCCACTGTATATCCTGAGAAACATCCTGTGGTTATTAATCTTGTAATGTGAGCCTGACAAACCAACAACAAACAGGGTCTTACCACAAGCCACGTGATCATGGTGCTTTTGCACAGAAGCACACAGCAATAGAGCCTTCCACAAACAAGTAGGTCTACAACTACTGTATGTACAGTGGCTTCAGGAAGTAGTTACACATTTTGACTTGGTCCACATTCTGTTGTGTTACAGGCCGAATGTAACATTTTATTGTCATTTTTGTGTCACTGGCCTACACACAACACCCCCATAATGTCAAAGTAGAATTATGAATTTTGAAATGTTTACAAATTAATAAAAAATAAAAGCTTAAGTCAATAAGTATTCAAAACTCCTTTGTTATGGCAAGCCTAAATAAGTTCAGGAGTAAAAATTTGCTTAAGAAGTCGCAAGGTGCATAGACTCACTCAGTGTGCAATAATAGTGTTTAACCAGATTTTTGAATGACTACAATACCTAATTTCTGTACCCCACACATACAATTATCTGTAAGGTCCCAGTCGAGCAGTGAATTTCAAACCCAGATTTAACCACAAAGAGCACGGAGGTTTTCCAATGGCTTGCAAAGAAGGGGCCCTATTGGTAGATGGGTACTGGGAGAACCTGCCAGAAGGACAACAGTCTCTACAGCACTTCACCAATCTAGGCTTTATGGGAGAGTGACCAGACGGAAGCCACTCCTGAGAACAAGGCACATGACAACATGCCTGGAGTTTGTAAAAAGGCACGTGAAAGACTGAGACCATAAGGCACAAGATTCTGTGGTCTGAGATAAAAATGTAACTCTTTGGTCTGAATGAAAAGTGCTATGTCTGGAGAAAACCATGCACAGCTCAGCACCCATCTAACACCATCCCTACTGTGAAGCATGGTGGTGGCAGCATCATGATATAGGGATGCTTTTCAGCGACAGGGACTGGGAGATACAGACATACCCAAGATGACTCAAAGCTGATAGACATACCCAAGATGACTCAAAGCTGACACAGACATACCCAAGATGACTCAAAGCTGACACAGACATACCCAAGATGACTCAAAGCTGACACAGACATACCCAAGATGACTCAAAGCTGACACAGACATACCCAAGATGACTCAAAGCTGACACAGACATACCCAAGATGACTCAAAGCTGACACAGACACACCCAAGATGACTCAAAGCTGACACAGACATACCCAAGATGACTCAAAGCTGTAATTGTCACCAAAGGTGCTTCTACAAAGTATTGACTCAGGGGTGTGAATACTGACATTTGATATTTCTGTATTTTATTGTGAATAAATTAGCAAAAATGTCTAAATACATGTTTTCACTTTGTCATTATAGGGTATTGTGTGTAGATGGATGAGAAGAAATAATTATATTTAATCCATTTTGAATTCAGGCTGTAACAACAAAATGTGGAATAAGTCAATGGGTATGAATACTTTCTGAACACTTTCTGAACACTGTATGTGTTCAGGAAGTGGAAATGTGTCTAATAAGCTATAAGAAGTTTGTTAATGAATATTTTAGTTTTAAGTTATGATTTCAGTTTTACTTGGTGTTATCACTGTTACACACAATATTTAAAACTAATAACACCTCACCACACACATCCTCTTCACACAACCACTTATGCACACAGGCATACAAACACAGACGAGCAGACAAGCAGACAGACACAACAGGAGTGTGTGGTACTAACCGGGGAGTATTCTTTCCAATAAAGCATCCATCAGCCAGAAGGACTTCTCTTCATCCTTAGTGATGATGATGAGGTAGCCTGCAATGAAATTCATACCCTAGAACAGAGAGAGAAACTATAACTCCCTTCACACACACACACACACACACACCTGTGCACACATGGTATGCACACAACACACACACACTATAGAGAGCAGGTGAGGTATAAGCAGTTATGGCTGGGGACAGAACAGGCACAACCAGAAGAGGCGACAGTAGACGTACAACACACACAAGGTTAGTCAGACACAGGAGACAAGTGAAATCCACTCAGTTAACAGATTATTTATACCAGGAGCAGCTCTCCAACCATGTTACTGGAAAGTTACCGTCCTGTAGGTTTTCACTCCAACCCTAATCGAGTGCACCTGATTCTAATAATTAGCTGGTTGATAATAAGCCCAATTAGGTTAGTTACAACTGGGGTTGGTGTTAAAACCTACAGGATGGTAGCTCTCTAGGAACAGGGTGTTAGAACCTACAGGAGGTTAGCTCTCTAGGAACAGGGTGTTAGAACCTACAGGATGGTAGCTCTCTAGGAACAGGGTGTTAGAATCTACAGGAGGTTAGCTCTCCAGGAAGACGGTTGGTGTTAAAACCTACAGGAGGTTAGCTCTCCAGGAACAGGGTGTTAGAACCCTGGTTTATAGTATAGTGTTGCCATCACTAGCACATAGTCTGCTGCCTATATACATAGACTTGAAATCACTGGCCACTTTAATAAACAGAACACTAGTCACTTTAATCATGTCTACATATTTTGCATTACCCATCTCATATACTGTATCTTAGTCTATGCTGCTCTGACATCGCTCATCCAAATATTTAAATATTCTTAATTCCAGTCCTTTACTAGATTTGTGTGTATTGGGTGTAAGTTGTGTAATTGTTAGATATTACTTGTTAGATATTGCTGCACTGTCGGAGCTAGAAGCACATGCATTTCACTACACCCGCAATAACATCTGCTAAACACGTGCATTTGAGGAATAAAATTGGATTTGATATAAGGCTTAGTACCTGGCAGTATCCCACAAGCTGGTTGTGGTGTCCGTACGCCAGCAGCACATTGTACAGGGCCTTCTGCAGACAGGGCTCAGAGCTCTTCCGGAACTGTACATTTTCGGGGAATGTCCTGTGCATGTCTACCAAGACAGGACACTCAACCATCAACCAATCATAAAGGAATCATCAGGGTCTTGATCATCAGGGAACAAAACTGAAGAAAATTGACAGTAACAGGGACCTCAAAAGCACTCATTTCTGTTTTCTGTTGCAAAACACTATAAAACATTTTATATTGCGTGCCCTAATGAACATGTTCCAGATGCATCCACGGCAGGTGAGCTGAGTTAAGTAGAGGTGATTACAATCATGTGAATATAGTTACACTACCTATGCGGACTGTCTCCTCCAGCTTGGCGTCGTGCTGCTGCTCGGTGCCCAGCAGAGAGTGGTAGTACCCCGGGTTCTTCTCCAGGTGTTCCTGGGCCCCGCTGGCTGCCATCCAGATCTGGGCTCGGTACTCGTTGGGCACACCCTTACGCACATACCGCTTCACTAAGGGAACCGAAACCATGACTAAAGCCAACATTTTTTAAAAAAATTTTTATGTACACACTCACTACTGTAAGTTGCGCTGGATTAGAGTGTCTGCTAACTCAAATGTAAACGTGTGTTTCTCCCTCTCGCTCTGTATGTGTGTGTCTCACCCTTCAGGTTATTTTCCACGTGGACTTTCCCCTGCAGGAGTTTGGACCACTTGACAGACTGCCTGGTGAGGACGGCTACATATTGAGCCATCATCTCCTCATAGGATTCATGACCCTCAGACTTCTCAAACCCATAGGTGTCAACCCTATAGAGACAGGGTCAGTCCGGGAAGAGACACACACACTTAAATAACTATGGATCATTCAGATCTATATGACCCACATTTCAGACCCAGCAGACTGTATTGATCACAGCCTGTAATAGCACAGTGATAGACAGATGACCTGACATTGGCCAAGCCTTAGCTACAATAACCCAGACTAGGTGGTTGGTAAGGATTTCTGTGACAGGTAGCTAGCTATAGGATCAGATAATATGCTGTTGAATCAACCCGTGTGAAATTACAACCTGAGATAAGCTGATTGGAGCAAAAACCAAGCCAAACGAGGAAAGATCCCGAGAGAGAGGTCAAACATCCTTAAAAGATAAATATGTAATGTATTGTTTTGATCATTACCCAGAGGTGCCTTGTAGGCGTTATAAACTTGTTACCAACATAATTAGAACAGTAAACAAGTATTTTTGCGTCACACCCGTGGTATAATGTCTATATTTAGGTGGTCATCATACATAGGTCGGCTGTTATTAAAACATTATTTACAAGACACATGGAAATATGCGCGTTACCTGTCATTCGCGTTAATGCGGTTGTTCAGGTGAAGCTGGGAAGAGATGTTTCCGTTCGTTTCACTCTCCATAGCGTGAACTCCTCCGAATTGACCGTAACATGTGAAAACGCACCCCATTAGTAGATGGTCTGATCCACCAACTTCAATAGCGCGCAGTTACATTAGAAATCAATGTAACTGCCAGACCGCATAGGGGGGGAGACACTGCGGTAGCTGGCTCGGAGGTATCAAATACAGGCCACTATTGAACGTTTATAGCGCTGCGGGAACCGTGTTTACTTTGCTTTGTTCCGGGTCAATGTGGACCGCGCTGACTTTCAATGTAGCAACTGCTTGCTTGTGGAGGACTACAGGAGCGAAGTGGCTACTCGTAACAAGCAAGTAGCAAACATACACAAGCTACTGGGGAACACACGCCCGCCTAGTTTTTATCTTTCTTCCAACCCAGTTGCCGAACGCGGCACTAGTCTGGTGGAAGTTTCGCCGCCGTGTCGGCTCTATACAGCCAACTGGCCGGTGCTCTGCAGGGTTCCATCCCCGAAGGGGTCTCCCCCTTCCCTGGAGAACGGAGATGTTCTCGACCCAACCAACCAACCATGGATGTACGTCACTCGCAGTGGAAATCGAAGAAAGCATCCTCTGCCAACGGAGGTCTCCATGGAGATGTTGAACCCGGATCTGACAAAGACCAGAAACAGCTTTGCCGTTCCGGCGCCTTCTTCCTTGGGGGCTTCCCATTCAAGATCGGATCCGGAGGTACCTGCGTCTTTGTGCTCGGTTCTCCCTCTCCGGTGGCATCTACCTCGGGTTCAGATCCTCGGATCTCCCACCCTCATCAGACCGTGAAGCTGCTTGGGAGACCGGTGTCGTGCCTAAAATCTCCCCCCTGCCAGAATTCCCCCTTCGTTTGAACGCACACACACTAAATTCTTCATTGCTGCGACTTGCTTGCTAGTTGAGATTTCTGCTCTTCACTCCGTTGTCAGTTTAGCCACTGATCTTAGAAGCAGAAAGCAATTTTTATTTGTGTCCTTCAAGGCAGCTGTCAATGATCACGTTAGGCTGCGTTTCATTTGTTTTTTTTATGGCCGTTTGATCACGGGGTAGGCACTATTAATGTCTGCAGTTTTCCGTTTGGCTATTTGTTTCAAGTGTATTAGTCTATAAATAAATCTATTTGCCAACATTCGTAATCTCTCCCATGTCTTATTCCACTAGTAGTTGTTCTGAAATGTTTATTGCTTGCCTACATTTACCTCCCTCTATATTTAATATAACACACATACATTAATTATTCATTTCGGTTGCCTATCCTGACATGAAGTTTGTTCTATAGGTAGAATTTAACTCTGATGTGTGCCACATAAAGTGTTTGACTCTACTGACAAAATTAAGGAAATTAGAAGGGGGGGATTTAGGCAAGGCCATTTTCTTGCCTGCTGAAATTCTCTCCCCCCCTTCTAATGTCCATAATTTTATCACTAGAGTCAAATACTTTTTTTCCCTTACATTTTTGCCTAAAATGACATACCCAAATCTAACTGCCTGTAGCTCAGGACCTGAAGCAAGGATATGCGTATTCATCAAATTGTATTGGTCACATACACATGGTTAGCAGATGTTATTGCGAGTGCAGCGAAATGCTTTAATTTAATTTCACATTTAATTTGAAAGGAAACACTTTGAAGTTTGTGGAAATGTGAAATGAATGTAGGAGAATAACACATTAGATCTGGTAAATGATAATACAAAGAAAAAAAACATATATATTTTTTTACCATCATCTTTGAAATGCAAGAGAAAGGCCATAATGAATTATTCCATCCCAGGCGCAAGCAGTGTATGTGCAAAGTTTTAGACTGAACCATTGCCTAATTGGTTTCTTAATAACTTTAAGTTCATAACTGTGCACTCTCCTCAAACAATAGCATGGTATTATTTCACTGTAATAGCTACTGTAAATTGGACAGTGCAGTTAGATTAATCCAGCTTTCTAACAAAATCAGATACAGTTGAAGTCAGAAGTTTACATACACCTTAGCCAAATACATTTAAACTCAGTTTTTCACAATTCCTGACATTTAATCCTAGTAAACATTTCCTGTCTTAGGTCAGTTAGGAACACCACTTTATTTTAAGAATGTGAAATGTCAGAATAATAGTAGAGAGAATGATTTATTTCAGCTTTTATTTCTTTCATCACATTCCCAGTGGGTCAGAAGTTTACATACACTCAATTAGTATTTGGTAGCATTGCCTTTAAATTGTTTAACTTGGGTCAAACATTTTGGGTAGCCTTCCACAAGCTTCTGACAATAAGTTGGGTGAAATTTGGCCCATTCCTCCTGACAGAGCTGGTGCAACTGAGTCAGGTTTGCAGGCCTCCCTGCTCGCGCACACTTTTTCAGTTCTGCCCACAAATTTTCTATAGGATTGAGGTCAGGGCTTTGTGATGGCCACTACCTCAACTCCCAATCACGACCAGTAGTGATACAGCCTGATTTTGAACCAGGGTGTCTGTAGTGACACCTCAAGCACTGAGATGCAGTGCCTCAGACCACTGCACCACTCAGGAGCCCCGATCCAAGATGATCCAAGACCAGCTCAGTTAATCCCTACCGTTGTGACAGTGAGTCGTCATAATGCTGCATCAAATGTACATGATTTTAGGGGCATTGGCAAACACAATGTACAGTGCCTTGCGAAAGTATTCGGCCCCCTTGAACTTTGCGACCTTTTGCCACATTTCAGGCTTCAAACATAAAGATATAAAACTGTATTTTTTTGTGAAGAATCAACAACAAGTGGGACACAATCATGAAGTGGAACGACATTTATTGGATATTTCAAACTTTTTTAACAAATCAAAAACTGAAAAATTGGGCGTGCAAAATTATTCAGCCCCTTTACTTTCAGTGCAGCAAACTCTCTCCAGAAGTTCAGTGAGGATCTCTGAATGATCCAATGTTGACCTAAATGACTAATGATGATAAATACAATCCACCTGTGTATAATCAAGTCTCCGTATAAATGCACCTGCACTGTGATAGTCTCAGAGGTCCGTTAAAAGTGCAGAGAGCATCATGAAGAACAAGGAAAACACCAGGCAGGTCCGAGATACTGTTGTGAAGAAGTTTAAAGCCGGATTTGGATACAAAAAGATTTCCCAAGCTTTAAACATCCCAAGGAGCACTGTACAAGCGATAATATTGAAATGGAAGGAGTATCAGACCACTGCAAATCTACCAAGACCTGGCCGTCCCTCTAAACTTTCAGCTCATACAAGGAGAAGACTGATCAGAGATGCAGCCAAGAGGCCCATGATCACTCTGGATGAACTGCAGAGATCTACAGCTGAGGTGGGAGACTCTGTCCATAGGACAACAATCAGTCGTATATTGCACAAATCTGGCCTTTATGGAAGAGTGGCAAGAAGAAAACCATTTCTTAAAGATATCCATAAAAAGTGTCGTTTAAAGTTTGCCACAAGCCACCTGGGAGACACACCAAACATGTGGAAGAAGGTGCTCTGGTCAGATGAAACCAAAATTGAACTTTTTGACAACAATGCAAAACGTTATGTTTGGCGTAAAAGCAACACAGCTGAACACACCATCCCCACTGTCAAACATGGTGGTGGCAGCATCATGGTTTGGGCCTGCTTTTCTTCAGCAGGGACAGGGAAGATGGTTAAAATTGATGGGAAGATGGATGGAGCCAAATACAGGACCATTCTGGAAGAAAACCTGATGGAGTCTGCAAAAGACCTGAGACTGGGACAGAGATTTGTCTTCCAACAAGACAATGATCCAAAACATAAAGCAAAATCTACAATGGAATGGTTCAAAAATAAACATATCCAGGTGTTAGAATGGCCAAGTCAAAGTCCAGACCTGAATCCAATCGAGAATCTGTGGAAAGAACTGAAAACTGCTGTTCACAAATGCTCTCCATCCAACCTCACTGAGCTCGAGCTGTTTTGCAAGGAGGAATGGGAAAAAATGTCAGTCTCTCGATGTGCAAAACTGATAGAGACATACCCCAAGCGACATACAGCTGTAATCGCAGCAAAAGGTGGCGCTACAAAGTATTAACTTAAGGGGGCTGAATAATTTTGCACGTCCAATTTTTCAGTTTTTGATTTGTTAAAAAAGTTTGAAATATCCAATAAATGTCGTTCCACTTCATGATTGTGTCCCACTTGTTGTTGATTCTTCACAAAAAAAATACAGTTTTATATCTTTATGTTTGAAGCCTGAAATGTGGCAAAAGGTCGCAAAGTTCAAGGGGGCCGAATACTTTCGCAAGGCACTGTAAGTCACTTAATTTATGTGCCCCTAATTGCATGAGCCTATGAGTTACACTGTTAACATTAAGGCGGTGTACCCTAGTAGGAAAACCACTTTGTGCAGCTCACCCTGCACTATTAGCTCCAATATAAATAACATGAGTAAGTCTACTTCTGATAAGCTTCCCAGTAAAGCATTAAAAACAATAAAAAAAACAGAAAAGTGGTAAAAATATTCATATTAACATGCAGCCTGAGAAACAAGGTCCATGAAGTCAATAACTTGCTTGTAACATATGACATTCATATTCTGACTATCTCTGAAACTCACTTATATAATATGTTTAATGATACAGTGGTAGCAATACATGGTTATAACATCTACCGAAAAGACAGAAATGCCAACGGGGGCGGTGTTGCGGTCTATATTCAGATCCATGTTCCTGTAAAGCTTAGAGACAATCTAATGTTAAATACTGTTGAAGTAATATGGCTACAGGTTCATCTGCCTCACCTAAAGCCCATTCTTTTGGGAAGATGCTATAGACCACCATTTGCTAACAGTCAGTATCTGGATAACATGTGTGAAATGCTTGATAATGTATGTGATAAACAGAGAAGTATATTTTCTGGGTGATTTAAATATTGACTGGCTCTCATCAAGCTGCCCACTCAAGAAAAAATGTCAAACTCTAACCAGTGCCTCCAACCTGGTTCAGGTCGTCAGTCAATCTAACCAGGGTAGTTACAAACAGCACATTAATTAAATCATCAACATGTATTGATCACATCTTTACTAAAGCTGCAGAAATTAGCTTTAAAGCAGTATACAAATCCATATCCATATGTGGTGATCACAATATAATAGCCATATCTAGGAAAACCAAAGTTCCAAAGGCTGGGCCTAGTATAGTGTATAAGAGGTCATACAAGAAGTTTTGCAGTGATTCATATGTTGATGATGTAAATAATATTTGTTGGTCTGAGGTGTGTAATTATTTATGTCACCTTTATTTAATCAGGTAGGCTAGTTGAGAACAAGTTCTCATTTACAACTGCGACCTGGCCAAGATAAAGCAAAGCAGTGCGACAAAAACACAGTTACACATGGGATAAACAAACATACAGTCAATAACACAATAGAAAAATCTGTATGCAGTGTGTGCAAATGAAGTAAGGAGGTAAGGCCGAGTGACAAAGTAATAACAATTTAGCAATTTACACTGGAGTGATATACAGTATGTGCAGATGAGGATGTGCAAGTAGAAATACTGGTGTGCAAAAGAGCAGAAAAACCAAAATGGGGATGAGGTAGGTAGTTGGTAGGATGGGCTATTTACACATGGGCTGTGTACAGCTGCAGCGATCGGTAAGCTGCTCTGACAGCTGACGCTTAAAGTTAGTGAGGGAGATATAAGTCTCCAACTTCAGTGATTTTTGCAATTGTTCCAGTCATTGGCAGCAGAGAACTGGAAGGAAAGGCGGCCAAAGGCAATGTTGGCTTTGGGGATGACCAGTGAAATATACCTGTTGGAGCGCATGCTACGGGTGGGTGTTGCTATGGTGACCAGTGAGTTGAGTTAAGGCGGGGCTTTACATAGCAAAGACTTATCGATAACCTGGAGCCAGTGGGTTTGGCGACGAATATGTAGCGAAGACCAGCCAATGAGAGCATACAGGTTGTTGCGAAATAGGAAGCCGATTCTAGATTTAACTTTGGATTGGAGATGCTTAATGTGAGTCTGGAAGGAGAGTTTACAGTCTAGCCAGACACCTAGGTATTTGTAGTTGTCCACATATTCTAAGTCAGAACTGTCCAGAGCAGTGATGCTAGTCGGGCGGGCGGGTGCGGGCAGCGATCGGTTGAAGAGCATGCACTTCGTTTTACTAGCGTTTAAGAGCAGTTGGAGGCCACGGAAGGAGTGTTGTATGGCATTGAAGCTCATTTGGAGATTTGTTAACACAGTGTCCAAAGAAGGGCCAGAAGTATACAGAATGGTGTCGTCTGCGTAGAGGTGGGTCAAAGAATCCCCTACAACAAGAGTGACATCATTGATATATACAGAGAAAAGTCGGCCCGAGAATTGAACCCTGTGGCACCCCCATAGAGACTGCCAGAGGTCCGGACAACATGCCCTCCGATTTGACACACCGAACTCTATCTGAGAAGTAGTTAGTGAACCAGGCAAGACAGTCATTAGAGAAACCAAGGCTGTGGAGTCTACCGATAAGAATGTGGTGATTGACAGAGTCGAAAGCCTTGGCCAGGTCGATGAAGATGGCTGCACAGTACTGTCGCTTATCGATGGCGGTTATGATATCGTTAATGAGGAGCATCCGCACGCTGCACTTGACACATTTATAAAATTGCCCATTCCAGTTACTAATAAGCACGCACCCATTAAGACAATTATTGTAAAAACGGTTAAATCCCCTTGGATTGATGAGGAATTGAAAAATTACATGGTTGAGAGGGATGAGGCAAAAGGTATGGCAATTACTGTAAGTCTGGCGGCCCAACTGATTGGCAAACGTACTGCAAATTAATAAATCATGAGACTAAGCTAAATACAAATAAACTATACTATGAAACAAATAAATTATGTAAAGAATGATTTTTAAAAGTTTTGGGGCACCTTAAATTACATTTTGGGGAAAAAAGTCAACTCGCCTCCATCATTCATTGAATCAGATCACAAATCCCACTGATATTGCCAACTACTTTAATTACTTTTTCATTGGCAAGATAAGCAAACTTAGGGATGACATCACTACTTTTATTTATGAGAGGTATTGACATGTTGAATGCACTGAGCTGTCTGTCTAAACTACTGGCACACAGCTCGGACACCCATGCATACCCCACAATACATGCCACAAGAGGTCTCTTCACAGTCCCAAAGTCCAGAACAGACTATTGGAGGCACACAGTATTACATAGAGCCATGACTACATGGAACTCTATTCCACATCAAGTAACTGACACAAGCAGTAAAATTAGATTTCAAAAACAGATTAAAAAAACACCTTATGGAACAGCGGGGACTGTGAAGCAACAATGGCATTGGCACTGGCACAGACACATGTATACACACACACACACACACACACTATACATACACATGGATTTAGTACTGTAGATATGTGGTAGTGGTCGAGTAGGGGCCTAAGGACACACAGTGTGTTGTGAAATCTGTGAATGCATTGTAATGTTTTTAAAATTGTATAAACTGTCTTAATTTTGCTGGACGCCAGGAAGAGTAGCTGCTGCTTTGGCAGGAACTAATGGGGATCCATAATAAACCCCAGGAAGAGTAGCTGCTGCTTTGGCAGGAACTACTGGGGATCCATAATAAACCCCAGGAAGAGTAGCTGCTGCTTTGGCAGGAACTACTGGGGATCCATAATAAACCCCAGGAAGAGTAGCTGCTGCTTTGGCAGGAACTACTGGGGATCCATAATAAACCCCAGGAAGAGTAGCTGCTGCTTTGGCAGGAACTACTGGGGATCCATAATAAACCCCAGGAAGAGAAGCTGCTGCTTTGGCAGGAACTAATGGGGATCCATAATAAACCCCAGGAAGAGTATCTGCTGCCTTGGCAGGAACTAATGGGGATCCATAATAAACCCCAGGAAGAGTAGCTGCTGCCTTGGCAGGAACTACTGGGGATCCATAATAAACCCCAGGAAGAGTAGCTGCTGCTTTGGCAGGAACTAATGGGGATCCATAAAACACAAATACTAATACCTCAGGTAAATGGATACCTTCAGTAAATTCTACATTCAACCTATACCGTAGGCCTAAAGTCTACTGCTGTAATTCACCACTCTAGGCCTATCTATTGTATGATCTCGAGGGCGTTTGAACATCACAAGCTTTAAAGTGGCAACTGTGATCAGGTGAGACTTTTTGTTGTTGTCTAAATAGAGTGCTTGTTTCGCTTTCCATCCTGGTAACAACCGATGCCAGTGATGAGCCTTTATGTTAATGTTATGGATTTACACACAAAAGACTGGCCTATTTTCCACGCTTCCATAGAGCCCCACAGTGTGTAGGTGTCATAATACCCATAAAACCTAGCAGTCAAACAGGAAAATGGTTCCATAGGAGATTTTAGAAACACCTAGAATAAGGGCTGTTTCATGTAGGCTTGCCCTGGCATGACATTTAGACAACCATGTAAATCTCTCTCGGACCAGGTGACATCAATATATTCAGCCCCATTTACTCTGATTCAAAAATGCTAATTAGCATCAAAGTAGACATCATGCAAAACTGTAAATCCCTGCAAGCTCCTGCATGTCATCTCTAGCTGACACCTTTGCACGCAGGTATTGTGTCCATTTAAAACTTGCACAAGACAGTTCACATAATTGTCCATTTAAAGTGAAAAATGTATGGTGGAAAAACGATTGGAACCTTTTCCATGTTAGACCACTAGGTTTTATGGGTATTATGACTCATTTGGTGGTACTCTGTAGCAGCCCTCCCAAACTCGGTCCTGTGCCCCACCGGATGCACGTTTATTTTTTTGCCCTAGCCTAGCACTACACAGCTGATTCAAATAACCAACTCATCATCAAGCTTTGATTCATTGAATCAGCTGTGTAGTGCTAGGGCAAAAAAACAAACTGATCTGGCGGACTCACTAAACACACATGCTTAATTTGTAAATAATGTCTGAGTGTTGTGTGCCCGACTATCCGTAAATTAAAAAAAACAAAAATGGTGCCGTCTGGTTTGCCTAATATAATAAATTTGAAAATATTTTTTACTTTTGATACTACTCTATATTTTATCAATTACATTTACTTTTGATAGTTAAGTATATTTAAAAAAATATACATTTAGATTTTTACTCAAGTAGTATTTTACTGGGTGACTTTCACTTTGACTTGAGTCATTTTCTGTTAAAGGTATCTTTACTTTTACTCAAGCATTACAATTGGGTACTTTTCCCACCACATTGTGTTCAGTAGGGTGAAACGTTAAAACAGGTTCGTAATAGCAATAGAGACGTCACTAAAACCTATAGGAGACTGAGTCATCACATTA
Source organism: Oncorhynchus mykiss (assembly GCF_057628025.1). NCBI lineage: Eukaryota > Metazoa > Chordata > Actinopteri > Salmoniformes > Salmonidae > Oncorhynchus > Oncorhynchus mykiss. The sequence continues at coordinate 85,393,194 of NC_143024.1, read as the reverse complement.
CAGCAAAACATGGTTTATTCAACATTCCTTTCCAAACTAAACATACCTGTATGACTGGTGAATGTCAACGTGTAAGTATTGCTTGTTCACAAAGGCATTAATACGGAATGGATTGCGCTCTCTCTCTCAACATGCGGACGGACACACAGCGCCCCTTAGTATTGCTTGTTCACAAAGGCATTAATACGGAATGGATTGCGCTCTCTCTCTCAACATGCGGACGGACACACAGCGCCCCTTAGTATTGCTTGTTCACAAAGGCATTAATACGGAATGGATTGCGCTCTCTCTCTCAACATGCGGACGGACACACAGCGCCCCCTAGTATTGCTTGGTGGTTTTGTCTTTGGAGTGTTGGAATGATGTAATGCAGAAGTACACAACTCACGGTCCTCTTGGGCCACAGTCCATAGCTGCAGAAAGTAGTTTGGGGGTGGGGATGGGGGGAATTGCCGGCGTTAAAGATGTCTAGATTGGTACGCTAATACAGGACTAGTAAAGGCCCAGTACTCCACTTTTGTGAACATTTGAGTGTTTACCAGCATTTGTAACTTCAGTCTGACAATTCTGTAAAAAACAGTTAATCTGAATATAAAAGTACTTGATTGATATGTTTTCCAGTTTCTTGAAATACTTTGCAAATGCAACTTATTTCTATGTGAACACTGCAATGGTCTATTCATTCCTTTTCCATAGACTCTTATCCAGAGCAACTTACCATACATTTTCATACTGTTCTTGTACTGGTCCCCCATGGGAATCCAACCCACAACTCTAGCATTGCAAACGCTATTCTCTACCAACTGAGCCACATCACATCCTCACAAGCCACTTGATGTCTCCGTGTACTCAGTTACTGTATTGGTCATTGTTTTTCTTCATGGTGATGGAAAGTCTACCGGTACAAACCTAGATGACCAGCCTATGTACAATACAGTCATGTACATTTACATTAAGTGGTTTGTAAGGATGGTCAATTAATACTGCACAAAAACTGGTTGTTTTCCATGTCATTTGATCAAGAAAAATCATTAATGTGATGTGGATGTTTTGTGTCTTTGCCCATAACCCTTCACCTTTTGATATAAGTGTTTGAGGACAGGGTTTTGTTGATTTCTGGATTCCATTAGAATGACAATCATAGAAAAAGGCACAAGGCAACAGCTTACAATTCCAACTATTGAATCCTGCAAGATACTGTTCTTAATTATACAACTACATTTTTTTGCCAAAGCAGAGATACTGATTTTTTTGTTGTTGCTCATGCTACAGACGTCTATATCGGTCTGCTAATACTAGTAAAGGCCCAGTGCACTACTTTAAAAAAAAATGGTATTCTGATTTTCCAGCACCCTCAGCACCCCTACTCCCTGCGGCAATGCCACAGTCCTGCTCTTAATTCATGCCTTGCATTTAATTGATCAATTTGTGTCATTAATTGGCCGGCAGACAATGCAGCCCTTGAAGACCTGATTTTTGTTATTTTATATAACCCCCCCCCCCCCCAACACGACCAGGTAGAAAATAATAGTATTTCTGCCCTTTGCGGTCCAGAAAGAGCAGCCCTGCCCTACTGTGCATTCATTTGTGACTATGTTTCGTCATTTCTCCAAGACAGAAAGAGCGAGAGAGAGACCGTGGCTGTGCCAGGGGATGTAGCTCTCTCCTTTTCTCTTATTCTGTCCTGGAATACTGAGATTCCAAAGGGGGCATCGTCTGGAACAATGATATTCGCAAGGCCTCTGGGACATGTACTGCTGGAGTCACCAGCTAGCAACGTGCACATGGCGATTGTCATCAAACAAGAACAATAAAACTCAGAGTTGATTTCCTGTGTTTTCCTCTCACTCCTCCCTGATAGGTGGTTACCTGATAATTGTGCAGTGTCACAGGTTTCAAGTGTTTCACTGTTTTCTCTTAAATTATTTTTAAAATCCTACAAAGTTATACCCCTCTTCCAAGAGCTGGGTTGTTATTAGTGGGTTTTGCGTTTGGATTCCGTTACGATCGGCCCGGTGAATTCCACAAAGTCGTCTATGAGAACTGGCCATGCCCCTGATAGGAAGGAAACATATGATTAGAGGGCATTTTACTGACTGTCTTGCTACAGGTAGAAGTTGCCCTAAGCACAGATCTGAGAAAAGCAGGCTCTCTCTACAACTTAACTGTCAGCATTGGGGGAAAAGGCAAAACTGACCTTAAATCAGTGTCTAAGAGCAACTTCATTCTGGATCATCTAGAGCAGTGGTCACTAAACCTGGTCCAGGAGAGCTACAGGGTCTGCAGGCTTTTGTTTCGGCCCAGTACTGAATCACCTGATTCATCTAATTTACAGCTCATCAGAACCTTGATTAGCTGAATCAGGTGTATTGGTGCTGAGCTAGAACAAAAGCCTGCCCACTCAGTAGCTTTCCAGGTCCAGGGTTGATGACTACTGCATTCTGCCATTGTGTATATTCAGTTGAGGGCAATGTTGCACAGCACTTTTGCAGACAGCAATGAACCATGACTACTCTGAGCCCTACCAAATACACTCCAGGTAACCAAGGGTTTTAAACTCACCCTCCTCGTCGTAACATAATCTGCGATTATGTTGCCAAAATCCAAGAGTAAGTTCCACGTGTCTTTGGGACTCGACCTTTTGTGGTGTTCCTACGTAAAACACGAGAAAAGCAGAAATTGTATACATGTGCTTTTCTTAATACTAATTTCTGTGTTCTATTTATGTGCTTTTCTATGAACAAATTTCTGTGTTCATGCAAGTGAATGACTGAACGAATCCTCACTATCAGTAGCTGAAATTTGTCAGTACGTCCAGAACCTTGTTTTGAGAACATAAGATATCTCAGTTTCAAGGTGTCAGCTTAGAGAGAAGAAGCCTCGTGAGGTATTGGTCAGTTACATGTTATGAACCAGTATTGGTTGGTCACATGAATGAAACAACATGGTAATGATTCATTCATTATGCTAAATCATGCAAATATAACTTGTCTGTGTATAGCCGTATATAAGACAACTGCTGGGACTGCCCAAGCAGAGCTTCTGTCAGACGTTCACTATGGTGCATTAAGTTTGTTGGAACCTCTCCAGCGAGCTGACAAAAAACAATGATTCATTTAAGATTGCCTTCGAGTGTCCCTGTGTAAGAATTTCCACAACAATTGCACAGTAGAAAACAAGACACAGGATGTACCTAACAAATAGCATCAAATGTAATGTTAGATAGGGATGCATAGCATTACTCACTCACCAATAGGAAACTGTTCCAGAGGCCCAGGAACTTAAAATGATCTGTCAGTACCAGGTTCCAGTAGGCCACAGCCATCTCTAGATCTGAAACACAGCAAGAATCACACGTTGCTATCTCACTGGTAGCCTAGTGGTTAGAGCGTTGGACTAGTAACCGGAAGGTTGCAAGTTCAAATCCCAGAGCTGACAAGGTACAAATCTGTTGTTCTGCCCCTGAACAGGCAGTTAACCCACTAGGCCATCATTGAAAATAAGAATTTGTTCTTAACTGACTTGCCTAGTTAAATAAAGGTAAAAAAAATAAAATAAATCAGGTGTGTTCTCACTTGGTTGAAACAAAAGCCTGGGCACCACCCTTCGATGTCCTCAAAACCAGAGTTGAGAAACACTGATGCAATTACAGTACAGTAACTCTTGTGAACACTGATGTAACCAACTCATCTGTGCTTATTAGAACAGGAGCTGAAAGACAGCTTCAAGGACTTCTACGAGTTCACGTTCAATTTTGCCAAGAACCCTGGACAGAAGGGTTCTTGGGTTCTTGGCAAAATTGAACGTGAACTGGTAGAAGTCCTTGAACTTTACGCTGTCTTTCAGCTCCTGTTCTAATCTGGGAAGAAGAGCCTTCAGCTTCTCTGGGCTGTCGCACCTGGAGAGAAGAGAAACAGAGTGGGCAAGTCAGTGGATATCTCTATCAAAAGCATACCACAAACACCCACACACAAACCTCATCTAATCCAGGAGGTTCCTAAACTGTTCTTGTGCTATGATCTACTACCCATCATTTGTGTTCCCCAGGGCTATGTTCTGTGGGCACAAACAGGATAACCTTTTGTAGCAAAAGTTGTCCAATAAGAACACTCATTTTCAATATCCATTTAAAAACAAGTTTCCGTAGGACTCAGAGGTGACCTATGCTGACTTGGCTTCATACCAAACATGAAGACACAGTATTAATAATGAAAATATTGACTTAGTCAAAATATAGCACCTCACCTCACCATGGGAATAAACACTAACAACCCCACAAAAACATGCTCTGGCTATAACCAATATCACACTGTCATGCCCACAAAATGAGCTGCGTCGCAGAGTGATGACATCACCACGCGCTCACCCCAGTTCAGACATGCCGTCAAGGAACTCCTTCTTGCTGAACTCGCACTGGGTGGTGGCCCAGAACTTCCACGCCACCACCAGGACTCTGATGCAGGTCGGGTCCAGGGTGAGGTCATCGCAGAACTGCTGTCGATGCCAATCTTATTCTCATCCTGGGGATCTGTGGAAATACATCTGTATATAAACGCTTAATAAACACACACAGTCCAGAAATCACTATCGTAGGGATCTGAGAGACCACAAACACACATTTACTCTTCTGGTGAACAAGATAAGCAATACAAGGCATAACACCACAAATACATAATACACACACACTTGCGAAACCATAACAGACACACAATCTTTGACACACACAATCTCCGCGTGCTCTATTCCTCCAGAACTTCTCCCACTTGCCTTTGTAGCAGTTGTAGAGCTGTTCCAGTTTCTTCTCCACAGAAGATTGCATGGATTCCTTATAGTAGAGGTCTGGTTCTGGAAGTAGTTGTCTGTGACCACCTCTAGTTTCCAGTCATTCTGGGTCAGGCAGTAAGAGGCAGTCTTCTCCCCCGCCTGCGTGAAGGACATGAACTGCTGGACCTTGTCTCTCTGCAAAGACTTCAGCTTATGCTGTACGGAGACAGGACTGTCAGACACAGACAGGCAAGGCAGCACCGAAAACATGATCACACACACATTGAGACGCACACCAGGATACACAGGGACACACACACATCCATAGACATTCAGGCCGAGGTCATGCAGAAACAAGGGTAGATGGTCATAGACAGACACTCACTTTGTATGATGATGAGATGTGGGCAATACTTTGCAAGGCAGACTTAGAACTATTCTGAGAGTGGAGAACGATGGGTAAGCACCGAGGATGTGCTGTGCATCCCAGAAGATCCCCAGCATTTGGGGCATCTGTATATATATAACAATTCAGTTTAATATATATATACACATATATATAGATAGATATGAAATAGTTATTTTTTTTACAAGCGGTAGACGCGATTTTCAAGAGTGTCTGCCCCAGATAGTTTCCTTAGAGACAATGAAAATAATTACCAAGATGTCCTTGATCCGATTGAGGAAATGTGGTTTATTTGAAAATAATTACTTTTTGTTGATAACGTATTGTTGAAAGCACGTAGGCAATATTATTTACTGTGTCGATAGGGGAGTAGGCTAGTGTACAATAACGTCATTTGATGTGCTAGTATTATTTATTTCATGGATGGATTCAATTGTAAATGATAATATACACAAGTGGTGCTATAGGATATATACATATTTTACATTGTAATACACTACCCCTACATGCCATTGTGTACAAGAGCTATGGGTTTATTTTTCCACTGTCACTAGGCCTACACATTCACACTCAAACTGAATTGAATGGGGGATACATACCTACCTTTCACTGAAGAACGGAACAAGGTACGACATACAGCTTCGATCAAAGACCTTAAAATCATGCCTGACAAGATCAATAAAATCAGAACGGTATCCTAATATAGTGCGCATACAGGAGTAGCCTATTCTACAATAATGTAACTGCGTGTGCTTGTATTATTTATATAATTGATACATGAAATTGTAAATGTGGATGGGTACGCTACGTCATTCAATGATTACGGTATTGTACAAGGTAGATACAGGAGTAGCCTGTAGTCTACAATAATAATGTCATTGAATGTGCTATAGTATAATTTATTTACTTGATAAAGGAAATTGTAAATGGGGATGGGTAGGCTACTTCATTCAGTGACAACTGAATGTCTTGCTATCTCGGAGTATGTTAATGAAGGCTTTTCAGCTGTTGACATATGGCAAGGTCGAACTCATTTCTAAATCTAGCTTTCTTTTAGTCAAGAAGTGATGAGCTAGAGCAACCAATCAGTGTCACTTTGGATGATCTACCTACCACCCACACTGCTCTCCCTCCACAAGCAACCACATCCTCCTCTCAATGGTTATTGTCACAGCCATGTATATCCCCCTCTCAAGCCGATACCATGGCGGCCCTAAAGAACTTCACTGGACTCTATGCAAACTGGAAACCATATATCCGGAGGCTGCATTTATTGTAGCTGGGGATTTAAACAAAGCAAATTTGAGGATAAGGCTACCTAAATTCTATCAGCATATTGATTGTAGTACCCGGGCTGGCAAAACACTGGATCACCGCTACTCTAACTTCCGCGATGCATACAAAGCCCTCCACCGCCCTCCGTTTGGCAAATCTGACCACGACTCCATTTTGCTTCTCCCCTCCTATAGGAAGAAACTCAAACAGGATGTACCTGTGACATGTTCCGGGTAGCCTCAGAGAATAATATAGATTTATACGCTGATTTGGTGAGTGAGTTTATAAGAAAGTGCATAGGAGATGATGTACCCACTGTGACTGTTAAAACCTACCCTAACCAGAAACCGTGGATAGATGGCGGCATTCGTGCAAAACTGAAAGTGTGAACCACCGCATTTAACCATGGAAAGATGACCGGGACTATGGCCGAATACAAACAGTGTAGTTATTCCCTCCGCAAGGCAATAAAACAAGCATAATGTCAGTATAGGGACAAAGTGGAGTCGCAATTCAACGGCTCAGACACGAGACGTATGTGGCAGGGTCTAAAGACAATCACGGACTACAAAAAGAAAATCAGCCATGTCACGGACACCGACGTCTTGCTTCCAGACAAACTAAACACCTTTGAGGATAATACAGTGACACAGACGCGGCCCGCTACCAAGGACTGTGGGCTTTCCTTCTCTGTGGCAAGGATATAACATCTCCACTTCGCTGATCCTCAACACTGGGGCCCCACAAGGGTGCATGCTCAGCCCCCTCCTGTACTCCCTGTTCACCCATGACTGTGTGGCCATGCACGCCTCCAACTCAATCATCAAGTTTGCAGACAACACAACAGTAGTAGGCTTGATCACCAACAAGGACGAGACAGCCTATAGGGAGGAGGTGTAGTGTCAGGAAAACAACTTCTCACTCAACATCAACAAAACAAAGGAAATGATGGTGGACTTCAGGAAACAGCAGAGGGAGCACCCCCCTATCCACATCGACGGGACAGCAGTGGAGAAGGTGGACAGTTAAGTTCCTTGGCGTACACATCACGGACAAACTGAAATGGTCCACTCACACAGACAGCGTGGTGAAGAAGTCGCAACAGCACTCTTCAACCTCAGGAGGCTGAAGAAATTTGGCTTGTCACCTAAAATCCACAAACTTCTACAGATGCACAATTGAGAGCTGTGTACATTTGCAAATATTGTGCCAAATCATATGTGAAGAATGCAACAAAGATGCAGAATCATCTGGCCAAGTGCATGAAGTTCCCTCAGCACTCAAAACAAGCAACCTCTGACAAAAAGTCCCTCTACTTCTATTAGAGGTGAAAATGATGAATCAGACACCTTATCAATAGCAACAGCCCATGGTCCTCCTGGAATCAGAAGTTTTTTTGACTCAATGGAGGAACGTAGTCAGACAAATGCTGATGATTGTCTTGCTTGAGCTGTGTATGCAACTGGTTCACCTCTGATGCTCACAGGCAATGTGTATTGGAAGAGATTTATGAATGTTCTTTGCCCAGCATACACCCCTCCAAACAGACATGCTTTATCTACTCATTTGCTGGATGCAGTTCAACATAGTTCAAGTGAAGGTCAAGCAAATCATAGAGAAAGCAGACTGTATTGCAATCATCTCTGATGGGTGTTCGAATGTTCGTGGGCAAGGAATAATTAACTATATGATCTCCACCCCTCAACCAGTATCTCTACATTGCAGATGAGCTGAAGGCAGTTTTTAACGATCTTGGGCCACAGCAGGTATTTGCACTGGTGACAGACAATGCTGCGAACATGAAGGCTGCTTGGTCTAAAGTGGAGGAGTCCTACCCTCACATCACACCCATTGGCTGCTCATGCCTTGAATCTGCTCCTCAAGGACATCATGGCACTGAAAACAATAGATACACTCTACAAGAGAGCCAAGGAAATGGTTAGGTATGTGAAGGGTCATCAAGTTATAGCAGCAATCTACCTCACCAAGCAAAGTGAGAAGAATAAGAGCACCACATTGAAGCTGCCCAGCAACACCTTTTGGGGTGGTGTTGTCATCCTGTTTGAAATGAAATGGCCAGCCCCATCAGGCGGATCCTCCTGGATGATGTATTTTGGGAGAGAGTGGTAAGCAGCCTGAAACCTATAGCGGTAGCCATTGCACGGATTGAGGGAGACAATGCCATCCTGTCTGATGTTCAGACTCTGCTTGCAGATGTAAGAGAATAAATACATTCTGCCCTGCTTACTTCACTGTTGCTCCAAGCAGAGAAAACTGCAGTTCTGAAATACATCAAAAAGCGTGAAGACTTCTGCCTGAAGCCCATACACGCTGCAGCGTACATGTTGGACCCCAAGTATGCTGGCAAGAGCATCCTGTCTGGTGCAGAGATCAACAAGGCCTATTGTGTCATCACTACCGCGTCTCGCCACCTTGGCCTGGATGACGGCAAGGTTCTTGGCAGTCTTGCAAAGTACACTACCAAGCAAGGGCTTTGGGATGGAGATGCCATATGGCAGTCATATGCCAACATATCTCATCAGCCACCTGGTGGAAGGGACTTTGTGGATCTGAGGCTCTTTCCCCTGTTGCCTCCATCATCCTCCAAATCCCACCAACATCAGCCGCCTCAGAGCGCAACTGGTCCTTGTTTGGGAACACACACACCAAAGCATGCAACTGGTCCTTGTTTGGGAACACACACACCAAAGCATGCAACTGGTCCTTGTTTGGGAACACACACACCAAAGCATGCAACTGGTCCTTGTTTGGGAACACACACACGAAAGCATGCAACTGGTCCTTGTTTGGGAACACACACACCAAAGCATGCAACTGGTCCTTGTTTGGGAACACACACACCAAAGCATGCAACTGGCTAACCAATACAAGGGTTGAAAAATTGGTAGCCATCTTGGCACATTTGAGGCTTTTTTGAGCCTGACAACGAGCCATCCTCAACAAGGTTGGAAAGTGACAGTGAAGATGAGGCCTCAGTCTGATGTTCAAGAGGTGGACATTGAGAAAGTCCAAGGAGAAGACATGGAATCCTGAGAGGAAGACAACCAAAGCTTTAGTTTCTAGACTATCATTTTATGTATGTTGAAAACAATTTTTGGGAGATGCGATGGATCATTGGGGATCATACAATCTTCCCTTTCTTTTGTTGTTCAGTGAAATCATCCCATGTGAGTCAACTCATTTAATTAAAGTTCAATTCGTAACTAAATAGTTTTTTTTTATTTCTATGGGTATGCATCCTGCATACCTTAAAACAAATGATGTCTACTTATGATAAGGTAAAAGGTTTATGTTTCTGTCTCCATATGATATGGTAAATATAATGCAAAAAACATCTACATTTAAATGGTATTTATATTAATTTGCATATATTTCCGTTAATTCCCATATATTCCCGTTAATTCCCACGGACAGTTTCCACCGCTGAATATTCCTCAAAATATGCAACCCTAGGTCTACCGTATCAAAAGCTTTGCCCAACTCAATGAAAATAGCAGCACAATATTGCTTAGAATCAATGGTGACGTCATTGAGGTCATTGAGGACCTTTAAGGTTGCAGTGACACATCCATAACCTGAGAGAAAACCAGATTGCATATCCGAGAGAATACAATAGACATCAAGAAAGCCAGTCAGTTTTTCCAACACTTTTGATAAACAGGGCAAAATAGAAATAGGTCTATAACAGTTAGGATCAGCTTGATCTCTCCCTTTGAATAAAGGACAGACCGTGGCTGCCTTCCAAGCAATGGGAACCTCCCCAGAAAGGAGAGACTGGTTAAAAAGGTCAGATATAGGCTTTGTACAGAAACATGAAATACGTTTTCTTTCTAAATATTTTTTTTTTAATAAAATGACCTGAGAAGGAGAATTTGGTGTGAAAATTGACTAAATTTAGTCAAATGTAAAATGTATTTAAAATAAGACACTTTTCCAAAAACTAGACAGAGGTACATATTAATTATCATCTCATTCGGGAATGCACAAACACCACATTCTTATTTTTAAAGTCTTTCTCTAAACAGTGCAAATCAAAATGTATTTGTCACATGCGCCTAATACAGCAGGTGTAGTAGAAATGCTTATTTACAAGCCCTTTGCCAACAATACAGTTAAGAAAATACCTAGAAATAAAAGTAAATAATAATTAAAGAGCAGCAGTAAAATAACAATAGCGAGGCTATATACAGGGGGTACAGGTAGAGTTAGAGTGACTATGCATAGATAATAAACAGAGAGTAGCAGCAGCGTAAAAGAGGGGTCTGGGTAGCCCTTTGATTAGCGGTTCAGGAGTCTTATGGCTTGAGGGTAGAAGCTGTTAAGAAGCCTTTTGGACCTAGACTTGGCGCTCCGGTACACTCTCCACTACATGCATGTATTGTAATAATTTACGGTTGATTCCACAATCTGAGTTCATCAATCACAATAAATTAAAGGATTGGGGTATAACACACACGGTGATGTTTCCTCTGACCACTGATCTGAAGTCAATGCTGCAACTACATCCAAATGTTAAGGTAAAGATCCAGTGAAGACGAGCTGTTCCTAAGTCAGTGTGTATATATATAGAGATGGCTGAGCTTGTATACCAGCTATATCACTGAACAGGTGACTCATTATGACACTGACCTCTGATTTGTGATGATTTCAAATGGATCCTTACGATCATAAGCTGTTTCTTTGCAATTTCAGCAGTTAAAAATTGTATTTTGTGTGTCAGTTTCAAATCCCGGAAAAGGGTCTTAAAACGCCGAACACCTGGAGACCAATGGAAGAACGCGGGAAAGGAGGTCCTGCCCTAAGGGCGTGGCTTTAGTAGCACGGATTGCTTGCGTCATCTTGAAACTATCCAATCCGAAACATCAGATATTAGACACCGCCAAGATTGGTTTGAGAGAAAGGATGGTAAACTGCTTAAGAGGAATTTCGAGTTTACTACTAACAAAGTCAATAGACTTTTGGTCGTTGTCGATTGAAAGGAGGATTTGTCTATCTAGCGATCGATATAATAGCCTACCTGCTTTAAAAGTTGGAGGTAGCTTGTTATGTTAGCAAGTAAGCTAACTATTTGCTACTGCTAATTTAGTGCATTGACCGAGTTGTCTAGCATGCTACTATTGTAGCTACTTCCCGTTGTTTATACCAACTAATTTATCCATCAACTGATCATCAAAATATTAGTCGTGCTCTTGTAACTAGCCAGTTATATAACTGTATATATTTCGCTCGCATGTTTGTGTTAAGAATTGCAAATGTAGCTAGCTAACATTTATGCCGTTTTATATTAGTTATGTTTGCAGACATATTCTCTAAATAACGTTACCGTTATAATATCCTCAGGCAGTGGTGTGTGCTGGCTACGCTTACTCTTCCAGTCTTCGCTTTTCGACCACTTATTAATGGCACGTTTTATTTAAGCTTTATTATAACTAGCTATACATTTACTTTTTATTTCATCGCCCGTGGCCTTCAAGCGCGAGTAATATTATTCATAGTTATTAGCAAGCTAGGTGACTAGCGAGGTTACTTTGAAAAGCATCCATTTTGAGATTGAGACATGATTGACCAGAAAGCTGACTAACTGTAATTCCTAAAGGTCCATGTATGCGCCGCAATAAAACATACATCTATCTGTCTGATGCGTGGATTATTGGGTTGCTTAGAAACCTAAATGTATTAGCTAGCTATTATTTCAGAATCACGATAATTTGGCGTCTAGTTTTGTTTCCTGTTTGGCGATAGGGATTTAGACCTCCTCTTCCTCTGCCCTCGATGCCAACAAAAACAGCCGCCGAAGAAGCAGAAGAAAAGAGTGCACTTGTAAGTGCACTTCAAGTTAAACCTTTTAATTGATCGGTCATTCCTGCTTGCAAATGCATGTTAGCTTCTATTAGTATAACCACATAATATCAAATTGGATCAGTTTTCTTATACACAATCGTTTTGCACTCGGAATCGTCTCAAAACGTGCCTCAATGAATTAGCTAATGTTAGCTAGCCTGTAATATCACTAATGTTAGGTAGATAGCTAGCATCAGTTAGTCCCTTGTGCAAGCTAGCTAGTCATCGCAGGGTGTTAAATGGAAACAAATTCTCATTACGACAAGTAATCAGCCATCCAGGCACCTTTTATTGTTGTAGCTGGCTAGCAATTTCTGCTCTGCTTGTAAACTTCGTGGGGAATTTCGGGTCTAGGACGTGGTCAACACCTACTAACGTTAGGCCTTACAGTTTGATGAAATTATGAAAGTTATGATCAGATATCATAAATATTAAAACATGAATGTCTGATACTCATCACAGCTGACAAGTCTCAGCACTTTGGAATATGCAATCGAAGTTGACTTGCAAAGATAATTTAGTCGACTAGTAATGTTTTTGTTCTGGCAATAGCGAGGCTGTAGCCAGCTAGTGGTGCTTTTGTGCAATAGCTATGTTGCTTATAAACAGGCAGCCTTTGCTTCTTGATCAATAACGCAATCTGCTGCCTACTTTTGCAAACATTTTAATTAATGTATAATATGCAGTTCGTATAAATGTGCAATAGTTTGCCTGTGAAGAAAATGGTTTTATCAGGGATTGTGAACTGTCCCATAACACCCATAGGCCTATACAACTGTCACACACGGTGAGGGATTATTTTATTTTTATGCAAATCACGATTTTATTTTTTTGCTCTCCATACCAAAGGCAGTCTCCTTTCTCCATCCAATGCCACCCTGACCTGATGGAATTTTAAGCAGTTTAACCCCCATATAAAATAGATTCTTTTCCAGCAGTGTATACTTCTATACACCCAGACGGCTACAATTCCAGAGCTCTAACCAAATCAAATGTTCATTTTATTGGTCACATATGTTTGTGCTTTTAGTTCTGACAGTGCAGTAATATCGAACAAGTGATTCCGCAACAACTACCTAATACACACATCTAAAGGGAAGGAATAAGAATATGTACATATAGATATATGGATGAGTGATGACTGAGCGGCATAGGCAAGATGGTATAAAATAGTATATACATATGAGATGAGTAATGTAAGATATGTAAACATTATTAAAGTCGCATTATTTAATGTGACTTGTGATCCATTTATTAAAGTGGGCAATGATTCAAGTCTGTAAGTAGGTAGCAGCCTCTCTGTGTTGGTGATGGCTGTTTTTCAGTCTCTCAGTCCCAGTTTTGATGCACCTGTACTGACCTCGCCTTTTGGATGGTAGCGGGGTGAACAGTCAGTGGCTCGGGTGGTTGTTGTCATTGATTAACTTTATGGCCTTCCTGTGACATCGGGTGCTATAGGTGTCCTGGAGGGCAGGTAGTTTGGTGATGCGTTGTGCAGACCAGACCGCACCACCCTCTGGAGAGCCTTGCGGTTGAGGGCGGTGCAGTTGCCGTACCAGGCGGTGGTACAGCCGGACAGGATTCTCTCAATTGTGCATCTGTAAAAGTTTGTGAGGGTTTTATGTGACAAGCCAAATTTATTCAGCCTGCTGAGGTTGAAGAGTCACTGTTGCACCTTCTTCACCACACTGTGTGAGTGGATCATTTCTTTAGACATCCGGGTCCATCATGGTTGCTCTCTGTTTCAGGAAAGTAATTGGTGATTAATCAGAGGAGGATAATGGCCAAAGATGTGAGTCTGATCAGAGACAACCAGGTGCAGTGTTTTTCCATGCTGGTCCTGATTCAATACAGAGACCAGCAGTTGAGATTTTACTGGAATAGATGTTGATGATGGTCTTTCCCACAGGTTGGTCTGATGGAAACCAATGGAGAATTGAAGGTTTTCATTGACCAGAATCGGAGTCCTAGTAAAGGTGAGCAAAACAGTGTGTTGTGTTCCAGATCGGTTTCATTCAATACCGGTCTCTGTCAGATATGTCTCAACTCAACAGCAGGGGGCAATGAGACTGCACAGATGTAGCTCATCTCGTTTTACTCCTTTGAAAACATTCTGCTCATCTAATCATAGGCTCCATTATCAGACAGGTGTTCTATAGATTCTGGGTACACTCAGAATTTCCTTTGGGTCAGTAAGCTTGCATCCTATAGGGCCTCCTGTCCCCTGAAGCCATCTATCTACCTGAGAACTGGATATGAAAAGAGGCAGCCATTTTGTGGACAGTGGTTCCAGGTAACCCTAGTGTTGACTCTGTCCCCTCTCAGGTGTCCTGTCTCTGGTTGCTGTCCATCCTGTGTCAATCCCCATGGCTAAACAACTACTGCCTAAAACCCTGGGGCCATCCAATGTCAACATTGCTCCACACATGGTGAGTGTGTCCTTTTCCCAGGCCCCCTATTGCATCTACCACAGAAATATCTCAACCACAGACTTGATGACAACGTATTTTATTTTGACACAGTGTGGTAGAGTGCAGGTTGTTATTTGCTCTCAGACATTGCAAGCACAACCTTCTTAACTGCAAGCTCACCACTTAAATACACTTGCTGAAATCTCTACACAGTTTAAACCACACACAGAATCCATGGTGTCTAAGCCCCATCCATTATCATTGTGACGTGACCGGGGGGTGAGCCTAAGCTGATCAACCTCTGCAGTCAGCAGGATTACTCCCATCATCCCATTACATACATGGTAATATATAATATATAATGGGGAACAGCTTATGCTTCACCCGATGACCAGCCCGTAGACAGTGGAATACATCACCTACCTGGCCTGCCTCCCATAACAACTATAAGCAGGAAGTTCTCTTCACCTTATCACCCCAGAGTAGGTTCACTCCACCACAGGCACTTGGTACATTATGAGTCAGCTGCATAATGCTCTTTCCATCTTTCCTGCTGGTCTTGAGGGAGACACACTTGTCACACCATGATGTCGAGAGTCAGTTCAGATTGCTCTGTTGTAGGTATATGTACTGTATGATGACTGCTTGGTGCAAAGCAAGTTGCTCTATGGGAATAATAAAGATGTTCTATTTTACTCTAAAACTAAAATGGTTGGGCCCTCTCTTCCCACCCCCCACTCCCTGTAGGTGATTGGTACGCCCCAGAGGCCCAGTGTTTCCAGTGCCATACTTGTGAACAGCCCTCAAACACCCAACTCCCAGTTCCTCACACAGAGCCAGCCAGCCGACGCGTCGCCATGGTCCTCGGGGTGAGTCACTACCCCCCCCCCCAAAAAGAAAAATTCTACCCCACATCCTGGCAGGTCACTTAAGATGCACCCCCTCCTCTCTGTTCATTGATAGAGAAGCTATTTGAGCACCTAGCTGGTTTTAGGTGTTTAGGTATTGTGTGCTTCTGGTGCGATATACCAGTGGAATCTAGAAGTAAACAGCTTTTTGATCACTTCATTGTCCACAGGAAGCGTGGTAAGAAGGGGGAGAAGAATGGCAAGGGCCTGAGACATTTCTCCATGAAGGTGTGTGAGAAGGTGCAGAAGAAAGGTGTAACCACCTACAACGAGGTGGCAGACGAGCTGGTGGCGGAGTTCAGCGCTGCAGACAACCACATCTCCCCCAACGACTCAGTGAGTACTGAAGCTGTATGCACACACTGCATAGGGCTATACCTCAGAGCAGGCAGGGGAGATATTTATGACATCCCTTTTTCTCAGGTAGAATTCTCCATTATGACATCGCACATTCTGTCTGACTGAATAGGTCCTCATCAATAAAACGTGACAATACAGTGCAGAGTGTTCGATTTTGCTGCTGGGGGTCAAGAAGACCCCTAGCTCTATTAAAACCATTGACAACTACGTGCCATTTTCAAGGGATTGTTAAATAAATGTAATAACTATTTGGTTTTAATATCATCTATTGAATATCTATCAATAAAAACGTGGTCAGATAAAGCAGATGCTAAACTACAGGACTGTTTTGCTAGCACAGACTGGAATATGTTCCGCGATTCCTCCGATGGCATTGAGGAGTACACCTCAACAGTCATTGGCTTCATCAATAAGTGCATCAATGACGTCGTCCCCACAGTGACCGTACGTACATACTCCAACCAGAAGCCATGGATTACAGGCAACATCCGCACTGAGCTAAAGGCTAGAGCTGTCGCTTTCAAGGTGCGGAACTCTAACCCGGAAGCTTATAAGAAATCCCGCTATGCCCTCTGACAAACCATCAAACAGGCAAAGCGTCAATACAGGACAACGATCGAATTGTACTACACCGGCTCTGATGCTAATCGGATGTGGCAGGGCTTGCAAACCATTACAGACTACAAAGGGAAGCACAGCTGAGAGCTGCCCAGTGACACGGGCCTACCATACGAGTTAAACTAATTTTATGCTCGCTTCTAGGCAAATAATTCTGAAACATGCATGAGAGCACCAGCTGTTCCGGAAGACTGTGATCAAGCTCTCCCTAGCCGATGTGAGTAAGACCTTTAAACAGGTCAATATTCACAAGGCCAGATGGATTACCAGGACGTGTACTGCGAGCATGCGCTGACCAGCTGGCAAGTGTCTTCACTGACATTTTCAACCTCTCCCTGCCCGAGTCAGTAATACCAACACGTTTTAAGCAGACCACCATAGTGCCTGTGCCCAAGAACACTAAGGTAACCTGCCTAAATAACTACTGACCTGTAGCACTCACTTCTGTAGCCATGAAGTGCTTTGAAAGGCTGGTCATGGCTCACATCAACACTATTATCCCAGAAACCCTAGAGTAGACCCACTCCAATTTGCATATTGCCCCAACAGATTCACAGACGATGCAATCTCTATTGCACTCCACACTGCCCTTTCCCACCTTGACAAAAGGAACACCTATGTGAGAATGCTATTCTTTGACTACAGCTCAGCGTTCAACACCATAGTGCCCTCAAAGCTCATCAATAAGCTAAGGACCCTGGGACTAAACACCTCCCTCTGCAACTGGATTCTAGACTTCCTGATGGGCAACCCCCAGGTGGTAAGGGTAGGTAACAACACATCCGCCACGTTGATCCTCAACACAAGGGCCCCTCAGGGGTGCGTGTTCAATCCCCTCCTGTACTCCCTGTTCACTCGTGACTGCACGGCCAGGCACGACTCCAACACCATCATTAAGTTTGTCGATGACACAACAGTGGTAGGGCTGATCACCAACAATGACTAGACAGCCTATAGGGAGGAGGTCAGAGACCTGGCTGTGTAGTGCCAGGACAACAACCTCTCCCTCAACGTGATCAACGAGATGATTGTGGACTACAGGAAAAAGAGGACCGAGCGCACCCCCATTCTCATCGACGGGGCTGCAGTGGAGCAGGTTGAGAGCACCAAGTTCCTTGCTGTCCACATCACCAACAAACATGGTCCAAGCACACCAAGACAGTCGTGAAAAGGACATGAAAAAACCTATTCCCCCTCAGGAAACTGAAAATATTTGGCATGGGTCCTCAGATCCTCAAAATGTTCTACATTTGCACCATTGAGAGCATCCTGACTGGTTGCATCATTGCCTGGTATGGCAACTGCCAGGCAACTGCTCGGCCTCCGACCACAAGGCACTACAGAGGGTCGTGCGTACGGTCCAGTACATCACTGGAGCCAAGCTTCCTGCCGTCCAGGACCTCTATACCAGGCGGTGTCAGAGGAAGGCCCTAAAAATTGTCAGACTCCAGCCACCCAAGTCATAGACTGTACCGGACTGCCAAGTCTTGGTCCAAGAGGCTTCTGAACAGCTTCTGCCCCCAAGCCATAAGACTCCTGAACATCTAATCAGATGGCTACCCAGACT
Organism: Oncorhynchus mykiss; assembly: GCF_057628025.1. Lineage (NCBI taxonomy): Eukaryota > Metazoa > Chordata > Actinopteri > Salmoniformes > Salmonidae > Oncorhynchus > Oncorhynchus mykiss. The sequence continues at coordinate 85,375,023 of NC_143024.1, read as the reverse complement.
ATTTGCATTGCCCCCCCCCCCCCATTTTACACCGCTGCTGCTCTCTGTTATCATCTATGCATAGTCTACCTACATGTACATATTACCTCAACTAACCAGTGCCCCCACACAATTGACTCTGTACCAGTACCCCCCTGTATATAGTCTCGCTATTGTTGTTTTTCTGCTGCTCTTTTAATTACTTGTTACTTTTATTATTATTATTATTTTATTATTATTCATATTTTTTAATTGCGTTGTTGTTTAGGGGCTCGTAAGTAAGCATTTCACTGTAACGTGAAATACCTGTTGTATTCGGCGCATGTGACTAATACAATTTGAATTGATTTGAAAAGCATAGTCTGAACTACACATTTCCGGTTATTCCGCATTTATCTTTAACATCAGTTATACAGCAAGTAACTGCATGCTTTTCATGATCAGTAAACATCAGTTGTTCATGTGTTTTCAGATATGTGAGGGTAGCCTATCCAGTTGGCATCGTAGCTAGGTAGCTAAGCAAATAACGTGTCATTTAGCTTGCTTCATCAGAGAATAGGCTTTTGGAAAGAGCTTGACATTGGCAAGTCCTTGTCATGGTAAAGTTGTCAGTCGGACTACTGTCGTCTCCACTATAGATAGCAAGCAAATATAGCCATCTAGTTCATCCCCTGAAAGTTTGCTTGTTAACTACCGGTAGCTATATTGATGTGATCTGTTGTTGGCCAACGTCAAATTGGCTAGCTAGCTATCAATCAAACTAGTCTGTCAACAGCAATCGTGATTAAACACAGAGAAATACACACCTCTCTGACAGAACACCTCATTATGGCATCACTCTCTTATAGACCTCATTATGACACCCCTCTCTCTGACCACCTCATTATGGCATCACTCTCTTACAGAACTCCTCATTATGACACCCCTCTCTCTGACAGAACACCTCATTATGGCATCACTCTCTTACAGACCTCATTATGACACCCCTCTCTCTGACAACACCTCATTATGGCATCACTCTCTTACAGAACACCTCATTATGACACCCCTCTCTCTGACAGAACACCTCATTATGGCATCACTCTCTTACAGAACTCCTCATTATGACACCCCTCTCTCTGACAGAACACCTCATTATGGCATCACTCTCTTACAGAACTCCTCATTATGACACTCCTCTCTCTGACAGAACACCTCATTATGGCATCACTCTCTTACAGACCTCATTATGACACCCCTCTCTCTGACAACACCTCATTATGGCATCACTCTCTTACAGACCTCATTATGACACCCCTCTCTCTGACAGAACTTTACTATCACTTTCTCTCAAACAGAACACATCAGTGTGGCATCGCTCAGACAAAACAAACCTCTTTATGACGTCACAATTTCACAGACACAACAAACCTGTTTAGGGAATAAAGATTCTCTGACATGGTCTTCCTCAAGCCTAATTTACTTGCGCTACTACCACTTCAGTGTTTGGACATCAAACGTCCTCTCTCGTCCACACAGGGTTTTGCATCCACATTCACCTCCTCGAAAACTTCTGCTGTGATTTTGAAATCCATGTGCGGACATTCCAGGAGGTAGACGGCACGGAAGTTGTAAATTAGGCTTTAGGACACTGGTTTTCTTACGAAATCACCTCACAAATCCATTGTAAGCTCTCTGCATACACACAGGAATCAAAGTCAGAGATTAACCTCTTCCCCCTCTCCTTGTAGCATGTGTACGACCAGAAGAACATCCGACGGCGTGTGTATGACGCGCTCAACGTGCTCATGGCCATGAACATCATCTCTAAAGAGAAGAAAGAGATCAAGTGGATTGGTCTGCCTACCAACTCAGCCCAGGAGTGCCAGAACCTAGAGGTAAGTCTATGCGCACACACACACACACCTGGCCAACTATGAACTCTCCTCACTCCCCCTTTTCTCTTATGCTCTGACACCCTGTCTGCGTTCTGTTCTTCCTTTGTAGGTGGAGAGACAAAGGCGACTGGAGAGAATCAAGCAGAAGCAGTCACAACTCCAAGAACTCATATTACAGGTGATCATAGGATAAGCCTGCCTCATAGATGACAATACAATCAATGATTAAGGGAAGCATAAAATACAAGACCACGGGTTGACTTAACGTTATTCTAACGTTCTCTCCATGATGTTCCTCTCCTGCAGCAAATAGCCTTTAAGAACCTGGTGCAGCGAAACCGACAGACGGAACAGCAGGCCAACAGACCTCCGCCCCCCAACTCTCTCATCCACCTCCCCTTCATCATCATCAACACCAGCAAGAAGACAGTCATCGACTGTAGCATCTCAAACGACAAGTGAGTGACTGTGTGTGTGTTGGTATATTCCAGTGTAAATTGATCATCAATTTAAGTAATGTAAAGACATTTTATTTTACCCAACATCGAGGCCATGGCAACACACCGATTGAGTTTTTCATGGTTGACTGTTTTTAATGAATTTATTCGTGTTATATCCATGCTATTATAGTCTTAATTTCTTCCTCTCCCATTCTGCTGTGTTCAGGTTTGAGTACCTGTTTAACTTCGACAACATGTTTGAGATCCACGACGATATTGAGGTGCTGAAGCGCATGGGCATGGCCTGTGGCCTGGAGGTGGGCAAATGTTCCCCGGAGGACCTGAAGGTGGCACGCAGCCTGGTGCCCAAAGCCCTGGAGCCCTACGTCACAGGTCAGGGGTCATAGCGCATACTTAAACTTCATGCCCAAATCATCTGTCATAGCTTGAGCCATCGAGCAACACACAATCTCTATTAAAGTAAGCGAATTGGGCATTGTAAGACGTTGATAATTCGGGGTACATTGGCTATGAGAAACAAGGGCCTGTGTGGTTCTCTCTAAGGTCTATATGTGAATGTGTGTACTACTGTCTGTCACAGAGATGGCCCAGGGCCCCATCAGTAACGTCTACATCACTGGAGGATCCTCCACCAACGGGCGGCGCCATCACGGCCAGGGCAGGTGAGTCTCTCTCCTCTTAGTCAGGCGCATCACGGCCAGGGCAGGTGAGTCTCTCTCCTCTTAGTCAGGCGCATCACGGCCAGGGCAGGTGAGTCTCTCTCCTCTTAGTCAGGCGCATCACGGCCAGGGCAGGTGAGTCTCTCTCCTCTTAGTCAGGCGCATCACGGCCAGGGCAGGTGAGTCTCTCTCCTCTTAGTCAGGCGCATCACGGCCAGGGCAGGTGAGTCTCTCTCCTCTTAGTCAGGCGCATCACGGCCAGGGCAGGTGAGTCTCTCTCCTCTTAGTCAGGCGCATCACGGCCAGGGCAGGTGAGTCTCTCTACTCTTAGTCAGGCGCATCACGGCCAGGGCAGGCGAGTCTCTCTCCTCTTAGTCAGGCGCATCACGGCCAGGGCAGGTGAGTCTCTCTCCTCTTAGTCAGGCGCCATCACGGCCAGGGCAGGTGAGTCTCTCTCCTCTTAGTCAGGCGCATCACGGCCAGGGCAGGTGAGTCTCTCTCCTCTTAGTCAGGCGCATCACGGCCAGGGCAGGTGAGTCTCTCTCCTCTTAGTCAGGCGCCATCACGGCCAGGGCAGGTGAGTCTCTCTCCTCTTAGTCAGGCGCATCACGGCCAGGGCAGGCGAGTCTCTCTCCTCTTAGTCAGGCGCATCACGGCCAGGGCAGGTGAGTCTCTCTCCTCTTAGTCAGGCGCATCACGGCCAGGGCAGGTGAGTCTCTCTCCTCTTAGTCAGGCGCATCACGGCCAGGGCAGGTGAGTCTCTCTCCTCTTAGTCAGGCGCATCACGGCCAGGGCAGGTGAGTCTCTCTCCTCTTAGTCAGGCGCATCACGGCCAGGGCAGGTGAGTCTCTCTCCTCTTAGTCAGGCGCCATCACGGCCAGGGCAGGTGAGTCTCTCTCCTCTTAGTCAGGCGCATCACGGCCAGGGCAGGTGAGTCTCTCTCCTCTTAGTCAGGCGCATCACGGCCAGGGCAGGTGAGTCTCTCTCCTCTTAGTCAGGCGCCATCTGCACTTTCACATAGAAATATATGGTAACTCTTAGGGAGGTAACAATTCACCAATACGCATCGGTCCCCGATTCAAATGTAGCGGTCAGAAAATCGGTACAAACGTTACGAATCAGCAGTTCACACATTTCTTTAGCTCATATTACATGCGCCATATTACATCATCTCTTGTGACAACTGATGCCTCCTCTCCTTCAGTGTGGAACTGCATGTAGCTGTAATTTTGCATGCTGAACAACCTCAGGGAATATTGGTAGGCTAGTCAAACTGCGCACCGTGCCCAGCTTTGCACACTGACCAACGGGAGGTAAAAGGCCTGTTCCCGATCTTGCACATTGCGCAGCAGCTTAAGCATTCAAATGCTAAAATGACTTGCGTGATATTAGGCTTTATTAGTTGAGTGACAACCTGTGTAATTAGTTGATTGTTTATCTATGCGTTGTTGAAAATGGTGTTTTACCAGAAATAAAAAGTAATCTACCCGGAGACAAGTCATCTGGCTAGACCTGCTGAACATTACAATATATTTTAGTTTGATTGTTCAGGTTCACCATCAGCAATTGTTTTGGTAGTTTTTCCAGATATACATACAGGGTTAAGTTGATCATTTCATAACGAGGACAGCAATCACTTTTGCGAGGCGCACTGCATGGCTGAAGCGAGAGGAGAAGAGATCACCACTCTCTAAAAAATTTCCAAACCATTTGATTTTGAGATGGGGGGGGGGGGGGGGGGTGGGAAATCCAAAGTTGTGCTAAATATTCATTGGCTATGTCGTAACTCATTGGTAAATAATACATATTCATTGGCTATGTCATAACTCATTGGTAAATAATACATATTCATTGGCTATGTCATAACTCATTGGTAAATAATACATATTCATTGGCTATGTCATAACTCATTTGTAAATAATAAATATTGATATGTTACTAGCTCAAACACAATCTGCAAAAATGACAAGTTAATTAGTGGGTGATTTCAGAACCAGAGTGTGGGGACAAAATGGGCTACATTGCCACACCTAATCTGATAGTGGTAGTGAGTGGTTAATGCTTAGTCTCCCTTATGGCTCAGCTCAGGTGCCTACATAGTACGTACACCATAGTGGTCGGCTCAGCTCAGGTGCCTACATAGTACGTACACCATAGTAGTCGGCTCAGCTCAGGTGCCTACATAGTACGTACACCATAGTGGTCGGCTCAGCTCAGGTGCCTACATAGTACGTACACCACAGTGGTCGGCTCAGCTCAGGTGCCTACATAGTACGTACACCATAGTAGTCGGCTCAGCTCAGGTGCCTACATAGTACGTACACCATAGTGGTCGGCTCAGCTCAGGTGCCTACATAGTACGTAACACCATAGTAGTCGGCTCAGCTCAGGTGCCTACATAGTACGTAACACCATAGTGGTCGGCTCAGCTCAGGTGCCTACATAGTACGTAACACCATAGTAGTCGGCTCAGCTCAGGTGCCTACATAGTACGTAACACCATAGTAGTCGGCTCAGCTCAGGTGCCTACATAGTACGTAACACCATAGTGGTCGGCTCAGCTCAGGTGCCTACATAGTACGTACACCATAGTAGTCGGCTCAGCTCAGGTGCCTACATAGTACGTAACACCATAGTAGTCGGCTCAGACAAATCCAACTCACGAGCTCCATCAGCAGCAGATTTTCATTTAGAATGGAAAATGAATGTGTTTATACAGCAAATGTTTGTGCGATTCGTTCTCTAATCAAACTAAAACGTTTAGTTCCTGTATGGTATCGGAGCCCATGTGTATAGTGCCTTTGGAAAGTATTCAGACCCCCTTGACTTTTTCCACATTTTGTTACATTACAGCCTGTATCTAAATTAAATTAAAAAATCTCTGTAATCTACACATGATACCCCATCATGAGAAAGTGAAAAAAAAAAAAGGTTTTTAGACATTTTTGCAAATGTATTAAAAATACAAAACAAAAATACCTAATTTACATAAGTATTCAGACCCTTTGATATGAGACTCAAAATTGAGCTCAGGTGCATCCTGTTTCCATTGATCATCCTTGAGATGTTTCTACAACTTGATTGGAGTCCACTTGTGGTAAATTCAATTGATTAGACATGATTTGGAAAGGTGCACACCTGTCTATAACGTCCCACAGTTGACAGTGCATGTCAGAGCAAAAACCATGAGGTTGAAGGAATTGTCCGTAGAGCTCAGAGACAGGATTTTGTCAAGGCACAGATCTGGGGAAAGGTAGCAAAAAATGTCTGCAGCATTGAAGGTCCCCAAGAACACAGTGGCCTCCATCATTCTTAAATGGAAGAAGTTTGGAACCACCAAGACTCTACCTAGAATTGGCCACCCGGCCAAACTGAGAAATCGGGGGAGAACGACCTTGGTCAGGGAGATGACCAAGAACCTGATGGTCATTCTGACAGACTTCCTCTGTGGAGATGGGAGAACCTTCCAGAAGGACTGCCATCTCTGCAGCACTCCACCAATCAGGCCTTTATGGTAGAGTGGCCAGATGGAAGCCACTCCTCTGTTCATCATGTAGCCCGCTTGGCGTTTTCCAGAGCAAAGTACAGAGAGATCCTTGATGAAAACCTGCTCCAGAGCGCTCTGGGTCTCAGACTGGGGCGAAGGTTCACCTTCCAACAGGACAATGACCCTAAACACACAGCCAAGACAACGCTGCAGTGGCTTTGGGACAAGTCTCTGAATATCCGTGAGTAACCCAGCCAGAGCCCGGACTTGAACCTGATCGAACATCTCTGGAGAGACCTGAAAATAGCTGTGTACCAACGCTCCCCGTCTAAGCTGACAGCGCTTGAGAGGATCTGCAGAGAGGAATGTGAGAAACTTCTCAAATGCAGGTGTGCCAAGCTTGCAGCACCATACCCAAGAAGCCTTGAGGCTGCAATCGTTGCCAAAGGTGCTTCAACAAAGTACTGAGTAAAGGGTCTGAATACTTATGTAAATGTAATATTTCAGTTATTTATTTTAATTATAACTTAGTAAAAATGTGTAAACCTGTTTTTTTCTTTGTCGTTATGGGGGTATTGTGTGGAGATTGATGAGGGGAAAAAACATTCATAGAATAAGGGAGGTGATAAGAACAAGGCTGTAACCTAACAAATAGTTAAGGGGTCTGAATACTTTACGAAGCCACTGTAGGTATAGAATTGTCCTGAAAGGGAAAGATGCACATCCCTACTAACTCTACTACTCTCTTCTTCCCCCTCTGTATCTCTCTGTAGTGACAGCGGTGCAGATGGTCCCCTGGCCTCCAGCTCTAATGACTCTCACTACAGCAGCTCCCGTGTTGAGACCCCCGTGTCGTACATGGGGGATGACGACGAGGAGGACGATTACGACGAGAACGACGATGAAGATTAACTTTCTGCCGCGCCAAGCCTCTCGAACAAGCAGTCTGTCTCTCTCTCTCCCTGAGTATCTCTATCTCTCTCTCTCTGAGTATCTCTCTCTCCCTGAGTATTTCTCCCCCTCCGAGTATCTTTCTCTCTCTCTCTGTAAGGGGCGTTGAAGAATGTTTTTCTGGGTATGAAGAGTGTGCAGACCTCTTCTCCTCAGAGGGGGTGGTCCTGAATCACATGCTGCACATTGGCTCTCTGGGAAGTGTAGTCTATGGCTTTGGCACTGTGCTGCAGCATTTCTCTGTCTATTATCACCCTCTTCTTGGCCAGCCACCTGCTGGAGAATAAAGGGAAAAGAAACATCTTCCAGACAACCCACTGCTGTTGGAGAATGTATAGTGTTCCTTGTGTGTGAAATAGTTAGCTTTGTTATGTTTTGATTTCTTTGGACAGACTCAATGGTGAACCACTGTTTCAAGATGGCTGCCAGTGCAACTGCCCCCAGACCGCTGGCTCAGAGACACTCACTGGATCCAAAATGTCCTGTTTAGTCGCCACAACGCCCTAAGAAAGTTTGGGACTGCATTTCGAAAGTGTGGACACTGTTCTGTTATCGCCCTCTTTTGTGGCATTGATATCAATGGGCTGGTGTGTTGGGCTAGCTTCCTCTCATTCTGTAGGCAGATGCTTTTCTGGTCCTTATTTGTTTAAGTTTTGGAGAGCGCCCTTCCACACCATGGTAGTGTTTACAAGTGACGGGCACGAGCGAGGAAAATAACTCCTACCCACGCTCCCCTATAGGAAAATGTTAAGCTTTGTGTTTGAATGATGTAAACTGATCCTATGAAGATTGTAGTTTATAACATCCTTTACAGGTCAGTGGCGGAAGGAAGACCTGGACATTATTGATGTATCTAAGATGTGGGTTGTATAGGTCTGTCTCCATGGACCCCCTTCGAAGATCTCCTCTTTTTTTTTAACTGAACAACATGTACTGACTCTTCCAAAATACCTTTTCTGTAATCTAATATAATTTTGTCAATTAAATATAGAGAATGTTTTAACAAGTTTACTTCAGTTAGTGGTTTTGTGCGGTGTTATAATCTGAAAAGATTATGGTATTTTGCACTACTCAATTGGCTTCAACAGCTGAAATAGCACCGTAATAACCTCAAATAGGTCAAACATATGACATCCTTTGGGCATTTTCCTCTGGGAAATCTGATGTGTTGACTTGCGCTCTCAAAAGCCTTGTTCACATTTGGTATTTTGATGTGACTCAAATCCTTTTTCCTGCAGTCAACAGCCAAAAAGCACATGGGATCAGATATTTCATGCCACATTTAAAACCACCTTTGTTGGTTTTTAGACAGTTTTGGCATATCTTGTTGCTTGCTAGCTACTCTGTTGACAATTTTGACAAGAACATGTGTTAGTTAACTAGCTTGTTAATTGTTTACAATCAAATTAGGGAATGTGCTGAAGGCTAGAGGGAGATATAAACATTTTGCTTTCACCTTTCTGATCCTTCCATATCTATGAAGGCCAGGGGCCATTCGGATGTTTCGAGAGGTGTCAATTTTAGACTCTGCGCCTTACTCCCTCCCTCCCTTTTCTACTGTGCTGCTCCCTTGTGTCTTGTTCTTTAGATAACAGGTGCTGCTCTGGCCTCCATGACACAGTCTGAATACACCAGTCACAGATTGGGCTCTCACTCTCAGCCTGAGGTATTAGGGAGTTAGTGGATAAAGGCATTACTGTCTGAAAGGTGCTGAGCCAGGTGTGTGTGAGAGATACGGGTAAAGCGCTCGGGTCAGGAGGAGGATCTTGTGTCCTCTGTCCTGCTGCTGGCACGGCTCTCCTTTTCCTTTCTCTCCCGCTGTTCATCTTTCCTCTCATCATTCCTCTCTAATCCTCCCCTTTTACTGTTTCACTCCCTCTGTCTCCTCTATCACCTTTTATTCACACTTCAACATATTCTTCGTAATCTCTTTATCTCACACTATCCCTCCTTGCCCCCCGCTCGTCTTCACCATGCTCTCCCTCTGAGTGTCCTCGCTGTCGGCGACAGCCTCTCTCCCTCCGTTGCCATGGATTTGGGCAGCCTGACCACAGTGGTTGCCAACTCTGCCTACATAAGCGCCCGCGGAAGCTTCGATGGCTCCAACCCGGCAGCCTCGCGTGACAAGAAGTACCACGCCCGCCTCAAGCTGCCCCATATCACCGTGTGTGAGGGCCTCCAGGAAACCCTGGACCTAACCTTTCAGTCAGTCTGCGTGGAGCAGCCCATCGGCAAACGTCTGTTCCGCGAGTTCCTGGAGACGGCGCCCGAATACCACGGTCCTTGCCACTTGTGGCGGGACATCGAAGAGTACGACTTAGCCGAAGACACAGACCGGGCCCAGAAGGCATCTAGGATTGTCCAGCGTTACCTGGAATCCTCTGCTAAGCTCTACTGCCCCTTCCTGACCCCGGAGACCGTGACCCAGGTGAAGGAGGCACAGCAGGGGGCTGGGGACACCCTCTTTTCCCAGACACTGGTCTCGGTGCTGGGCTACCTCCAGGAAGTTCCCTACACCTTCTTCCTGGAGAGCATGTACCTGAAGAGGTTCCTGCAGTGGAAGTGGCTGGAGATGCAGCCCATGGACCAAGACTGGTTCCAGGACTTCCGTGTGCTTGGGAAGGGGGGTTTCGGAGAGGTGTCTGCCTGCCAGATGAAGGCCACGGGGAAACTGTACGCCTGCAAGAAGCTCAACAAGAAGAGGCTGAAGAAGAGGAAAGGCTATGAGGTGAATAGACGGGGTGGGAAGGAGGTAGTTTCTGAGGGTCTTTGGTGTGGTCCATCATCTCTAGTCATGTGATACTTCCTGTATGATATCCGATGATATCCCAAGAGGAAATCAGTTAATTACAATACAGGTCGCTTCTGTAGCCTATTAACGCTAGATCAAGCTGAGTCACAATGACTATTGACATGGCAGGGTAGTGCTACAGTGTGTGGCCAGGTGTCATACCCTCTGTGACTGTGTTAGAACCCCTGTAATCTTGAGTGAAACATTTGCCTCCGTCTTAGCTCTGTGTTAAACACAATACAGGGATAGAGGGATTAGGGAAAAGCTGTTCTCAATGGAACTGCTGGGGAAGGTTAGTCCATGTCCTTTACAGCTAGTACAATGCCCTGTTAAAATGTGAGATTCCCCCTTACTAAGGTCAATCGCTGATATGATTAGATAGCAAGGATTCCACATATCTTTCACCTATTCAGGTGTTTGGTCAGTGATTACTTCAAGGATAATTGAGCAGGGCCTACTGCTGAGATACTGTATATAACGACCAGATTGTCTCCCTAACAATGGGAGTCTTGGGAGCTTATCGCTGTATTCCCTCAGTGGAAAGATTTTGACTCGTCCTCGCTGCCTACCGGTATGAATTTGTGAGTTGCTATTGTCATGTTTGTCCCTCTACTCTAGGGGGCAATGGTGGAGAAGAGGATTCTTGCCAGGGTTCATAGTCGCTTCATCGTGTCACTGGCCTACGCTTTCCAGACCAAGGATGAGCTTTGCCTGGTTATGACCATCATGAATGGAGGAGACCTGAAGTACACACACACACACACACACACACCTTATGATAGATTTGTAACATGTTTGTTCCCATACTTCACATTTGAGTAATTTAGCAGACACACTTATCCAGAGTGACTTACAGGAGCAATTAGGGTTAAGTTTCACCTAGTCAGCTTGGGGATTCGAACCAGCGACCTTTCGGTTTCTGTCCCAACGCTCTTAACCACTAGGCTACCTGCCACCCCAGGTACCACATCTATCTGGTGGATGAGAACAACCCAGGGTTTGAGGAGCCCAGAGCCTGTTTCTACGCAGCTCAGATCATCCAGGGCATGGAGCACCTGCACCAGAAGAGAATCATCTACAGAGACCTCAAACCTGAGAACGTGCTGCTGGACAATGAAGGTACACAATGAGAGGTGTGCATGTACAGACAAACACACCCACACGCATGTGATGCTTGTGTGATGTGACGCTGTCCGTATGTCCTTAGGTAACGTGCGTATCTCTGACCTGGGTCTGGCAGTGGAGCTGAAGGAAAACCAGACAAAGATCAAAGGCTATGCCGGAACTCCAGGTCAGTCTCGGGCTGCAGCGCTCCGACCTCATCTCACAATGGGGTTTCACGTTTAGTGTCTCCAAGAGGTTCCGTATTGGCTCTTGTGACTGTCCTTTTGATATCTGCCCCCAGGGTTTATGGCCCCAGAGCTCCTGAAGGGGGAGAAGTATGACACCTCAGTGGACTATTTCACCCTAGGGGTCACATTGTTTGAGTTTATGGCCGCCAAGAACCCCTTCAGGGAACGCGGAGAGAAGGTAACCTGCTCTATCCCTCCTCCCTTTCATCCCTTCACACTGAATGTGCACACCGGATAACAGTGTAGGTCGTCAATTCTGGTCGTGTAGAGCCACTGGAATCTGAAGGCTTTCGTTCCATCCCAGCATTTACACACTCGTCTTTGATTCTTCCTTCAAAAGCCATCATTATTTGAATCAAGGGTGTGTCTGTGCAGGGTTGGAACAAAAGCCTGCACACCCAGTTGGTTTATGGCTTTGATGTACTGTTGCTAACCTGTGGTCATCTTCTGGTCAGGTTGAGAAGGAGGCACTAAAGGAGCGCATCATGACCGGGACAGTGGTCTACCCAGAGACATTCAGTGAGAACGCCAAGTCCATCTGCTCTGCGCTGCTGGAGAAACAGGTGGACAAGAGACTAGGTTTCAAGGACGGGACCTGTGACGAGATCAGGACACACCCCTTCTTCAGCGCCATCCACTGGACGAGACTGGATGCAGGTACCAACTGCTATTTCTAAGTGCTAACTGAACCAAATGTTAAGTTGTGTTTGTGGGCTGGATTTGGGCCATGATAATTTTGCTTTGTCACACTCTACAGCTGCCACAAAGACAGACTCCCAATCAGAAGCACACCATCCCTTCTTCTGAAGTTCACTCAGTAAGAGTCTCTCTAACCCCCTCCCTCTCTCCTACAGGCATCCTGCCCCCCCCGTTTGTCCCTGACTCCAAGGTGGTCTACGCCAAGGACCTGGATGACGTGGGGGAGTTCTCCTCGGTGAAGGGAGTGGGGCTGGACGACCCCGACCGCGTGTTCTTTGACGAGTTCTCCTCTGGGAACATTGCCATCCCCTGGCAGGAGGAGATGATTGAGACGGGGATCTATGGTGAGCTCAACGTGTGGGGACCCGCAGGCACCATACCCAACGACCTGCGCAGGGAGTCCATCTTGGAACAGCCCAAGTCATCCACCTGCTGCTTGGCGTGATTGTCTCTTTGGAAACGGAGGACGAAGAAGGGAGCTCAGACGTTCCGGATCAGACCAACCGTAGCTCTTTGAGGTTGTGTTTAGTACACGCGGAAGTGCTGCCAACTGAATATTTTTTTGAGCGCTTTACGTTTAGAGTAGAACAATGAGAGAAACTGTAAAAAAGAAGAAACAAACATACACCTCAAAGGGCATTGATGGGAAAACACCTGGACCCAGACAAACACTCAAGACAGTCCAGAACAGCAAATCAGGTTCTACACAATAACGTTGCCATGGAGATGGAACTCCTGAGTGGCATGGCATTCTGACTGTTCATTGGTTGAGATTGAGAGAGTGTTTCGCTGCTCTTAGAGTGAAACTGTTAGATGGACTTTGGACCTTTGTACTTCAGTTGCGCCCAGCAATAGATATTCTGTATTCTCAAAGCATACTGACAGATAATTTAGCAGCATCAATATATACGTGTGTGTGAGTGAGAGAAAACGAGATGCTTTCTGATTCTGCTCACTATAACACTAGTGAAATGTGCTAAGAAACATGAAATCTTGCAGTTCTCGAAATATGTCAATATACACTGAATCTACCAAACATCAGGAACACCTTCCCAATATTTAGTTGCACCCCCCTTGCCCTCAGAACAGCCCCAATTGATTGGGCATGAACTCTACAAGGTGTCACAGGGATCCACAGGGATGCTGGCCCATGTTGACTCCAATGCTTCTCACATTTGTGTCAAGTTGGCTGGATGTCCTTTGGGTGGAGGACCATTCTTGTTACATAAGGGAAAATGCTGAGCGTGAAAAACCCAGCAGCTTTGCGGTTCTTGACACCAACTGGTGCGCCTGGCACATACTACCATACCCTGTTCAAAGGCACTTCAATTTTTTGTCTTGCCCATTCACCCTCTGAATGGCACACATACACAATCCTTGTCTCAGTTGTCTCTAGGCGTAAAAATCCTTCTTTAACCTGTCTCCTCCCCTTCCTCTACACTGATTTGAAGTGGATTTAACAAGTGACATCGAAAAGGGAAAGAGCACTAGTTAATGTTTTGTGTACTCAGTGTAAGAGCTTACCTTCTTGAACTAGTCTGTTTTCATGTATAGTGGAAAAGGATTTGGTTACTATTGTCATAAATGCAGGTGATACTGTCTCTAGTAGATGTCTATGTGTATATATAGTAACTTTCAGAATATCTGTGTTGATGCCAATGCAGACTATGCGTAAGTAGCGAGAAATGAACACATTTTTCACACTGTAGTGCAAAGCACATTTTATTTACAAAACATTTGTCAATGTATCAAATGTATGAAAAAACATTGGTAGATAAAATTGCATTTTGAAAAGTCACATGGTTTAGATTCATTTTGGTTTCTGGGTTTTTTGCAGGACACGTGTTGTAAATATAATGTAGCTCACAGCAATGTCCTTGAAACCCAGAATCTGCTTTTGTTATCTGTCTAATAAGAATGTACCCACACAATGGGCTCCAGGCAGTCTGTAGTGAGCTCCTGTTTCATCCATCCCACAGTGGAGAACAATCTCTCTTATTTCTCTTTCTCAACACTTTTCCTCTGAGTCTCCTCTACTCCCTGGTATCTCCATTCTATCCCCTCTTCACTCTCGTGCCGTGGCCTTGAAGATCATCACGTCCCCCTCCTTTTGCTCTGTCATCAATGTTGTATCAAAACAACTCTTAAATCTCTCTGTGAACTTCAGGTCTGACTGGAACCTCACCTTATTGGCCCACATCAGCGTGGTGCCACTTCCTGGTTTGCAGAAGTGGTGCATGGTCGCCAGCAGCTCCTCCAGGTAGTTGTGGTGATACACTACATCGGCTGCCAGCACGTAGTCATAGTGACAGGAAGTGCTGGGGAAGTCTTTCTCAAGGTCGTGACCCCAGGTGAGGGCAGTCACCTGGGGCGTGTAGCGGCAGCGGCCCTTAGAGTTCCAAGAGAGGTTAAAGGTCAGGTTGGGAAGGATTTCGGGTAGGTCGGTGGCCGTTACCCAGGCACCTGTAAAACAGGACACAAGGGGAACAGTCAGGGAAATGGAATCAGTCTGTCAAACCATATCACCAACTGACAGACTCATCTAGTAGACTGGCCAATGGCCATTATACAGTTAGCCAGACTGAAAAAGAGACAGATGGACAGACTCACCCAGTAGACTAGCCACAATAGACAGTAAGCCTGTCCCTGCTCCAATCTCCAGTACCGCTTTATCCAGGAGATTCACCTGCTGCCGGTTATTCTCCAGGAACTGACTTAGAGCCACCGCCTACCCATACACACGCACAAACACATCATCACCAGCAGCAACCACATTATTATCATCATCACTGCGAGCAAAGCAGTGTGACAACAAAAACAACACAGAGTTAAACATGGAATAAACAAACGTACAGTCAATAACACGAGAAAAATCTATATACAGTGTGTGCAAATGTAGTAAAAAATAACACAATGTCAAATACAGGTAGCCTAGTCAAATATAATTAACACACAACCACATTAACTGTTACTCTCTCGCAGGAAACCTTCACTCTTGCGCAGACATTTAGAAACATGACAATTTGAAAAATAAGCCACAGGAGTTTTTTTGAGTGAGAATAAAGGTGACTTTTGAGAAGTAAGACATGTATAAAAGCAACAGATACCATTAATAAGAAGGGGCTAGAAGCGTCTTATATGGTGAGCTACCGAGTGGCTAGGACAGGCAAGCCCCATACTATTTCGGAGGACTTAATTCTTCCTGCTGCCCCGGATATTGCTGAGACAATGCTGGTGGAAAAGGCCAAAAAAACTATAAAGACAATGCCTCCATCAAACAACACTGTTTCACGATGCATCAGTGACATGGCAGGGGATGTTTTAAAACAATTACTGCTTTGCATACAAGCCAGTGAATTATATGTGTTACAGCTGGGTGAGCCAACAGACGTGGAGGGCCTGGCACAGCTCCTGGTATATGTTCGTTACGTTTATGGGGGGTCAATTAAGGAAGACATCCTCTTCTACAAACCACTGGAAACCAGGACAACAGGAGAGAATATTTGAAACTACTGGACAGATTTGTGACATCAAATGGACTTTGGTATCAAGATGTGTTGGTATCTGTACTGATGGATGTGTTGGTATCTGTACTGATGGATGTGTTGGTGTCTGTACTGATGGATGTGTTGGTGTCTGTACTGATGGATGTGTTGGTATCTGTACTGATGGATGTGTTGGTATCTGTACTGATGGATGTGTTGGTATCTGTACTGATGGATGTGTTGGTGTCTGTACTGATGGATGTGTTGGTGTCTGTACTGATGGATGTGTTGGTATCTGTACTGATGGATGTGTTGGTGTCTGTACTGATGGATGTGTTGGTATCTGTACTGATGGATGTGTTGGTATCTGTACTGATGGATGTGTTGGTGTCTGTACTGATGGATGTGTTGGTATCTGTACTGATGGATGTGTTGGTGTCTGTACTGATGGATGTGTTGGTGTCTGTACTGATGGATGTGTTGGTGTCTGTACTGATGGATGTGTTGGTATCTGTACTGATGGATGTGTTGGTATCTGTACTGATGGATGTGTTGGTGTCTGTACTGGTGGATGTGTTGGTATCTGTACTGATGGATGTGTTGGTATCTATACTGATGGATGTGTTGGTATCTATACTGATGGATGTGTTGGTATCTGTACTGATGGATGTGTTGGTATCTGTACTGATGGATGTGTTGGTATCTATACTGATGGATGTGTTGGTATCTGTACTGATGGATGTGTTGGTATCTGTACTGATGGATGTGTTGGTATCTATACTGATGGATGTGTTGGTATCTGTACTGATGGATGTGTTGGTGTCTGTACTGATGGATGTGTTGGTGTCTGTACTGATGGATGTGTTGGTATCTGTACTGATGGATGTGTTGGTATCTGTACTGATGGATGTGTTGGTATCTGTACTGATGGATGTGTTGGTATCTATACTGATGGATGTGTTGGTATCTGTACTGATGGATGTGTTGGTATCTGTACTGATGGATGTGTTGGTGTCTGTACTGATGGATGTGTTGGTGTCTGTACTGATGGATGTGTTGGTGTCTGTACTGATAGATGTGTTGGTATCTGTACTGATGGATGTGTTGGTATCTGTACTGATGGATGTGTTGGTATCTGTACTGATGGCGCAAAAGCCAAGACAGTGAGACATAGTGGAGTGGTAACGCGCGTGCAAGCAGTTGCTCCCGACGCCACTTGGGTACACTGCAGCATCCACCGAGAGGCTCTTGCTGCCAAGGGAATGCCTAACAGCTTGAAATGTGTTTTGGACACTACAGTGAAAATGGTTAACTTTGTTAAAGCAAGGCCCCTGAACCCTCGTGTATTTTCTGCATTATGCAATGATATGGGCAGCGACCATGTAACGCTTTTACAACATACAGAAGTGCGCTGGTTATCAAGGGGCAAAATATTGACACTTTTTTTAAAATTGAGAGACGAGCTTAAAGTTTTCTTTACTGACCATCATTTCCACTTGTCTGACCACTGGCATGACGACGAGTTTCACACACGACTGGCCTATCTGGGTGATGTTTTTTCTCGCCTGAATGATCTGAATCTAGGATTACAGGGACTCTCCGCAACTGTATTCAATGTGCGGGACAAAATTGAGGCTATGAATAAGAAGTTGGAGCTCTTCTCTTTCTGTATTAACAAGGACATTTTATGATTGTTTGTGTGCAAGTGAACTCAAGCTTACGGACAATGTCAAATGTGATATAGTGAAGCACCTCAGTGAGTTGGGTGCGCAATTACGCAGGTACTTTCCAGAAACGGACGACACAAACAACTGGATTCTCGTTATCCCTTTCATGCCCTGCCTCCAGTCCACTTACCGATATCTGAACAAGAGAGCCTAATCGAAATTGCAACAAGCGGTTCTGTGAAAATTGAATTTAATTTAGAAGCCGCTGTCAGATTTCTGGATAGAGCTGTGCTCAGAGTTTCAACATTTGAGAGTGCGCTGACCCTGGAGCTAGAGGTGGTACGCAGCTGGAGGTTGAATGTTTGAAGGGGTATGGGACTATAAAAAATGTAGGCCCTAAGCTATGGATTTGACATGACTGGGCAGGGGCACAGCCATGGGTGGGTCTGGGAGGGCATAGGCCCACCCCACCCACTTGGGAGCTAGGCCGACCCACGGGGAGCCAGGCCCAGCCAATCAGAATTTTATTTTATTACAGACAGAAATACTTCTTAGCACCCCCTGCTGCAGTGCCTTTAAGTTCAATCATCATGTTACTGAGTGTCTTTTGAACTCACCCCTGGCCAGACAAGGGCGCCATAGGAGTCCAGAGACTCTCTAATGCAGATTTCATGACCAGCGATAAGGAAAAACTCCTTCCCCAGGGTGTAGGAAACACTGGACTCCCTGGCCATCTGCTTACAGTCGGACACCACTGTAGAGGACAGGACCACAACATAACCAGGTACACTACACACCACACTGGACGGCCAACTGTTAATAACCAGTACTACACACGGTTACAACATAACTAAGACTGACTGTTACACACAACAGCATCAGAACCACAACACAACCACACTGGACTGCTGATATAATTGACCGTGACCACTAGAACTCATTCACCATTCCTTACCGTTAGGGTTAGGAAACCACTGCTTGCGTTCATCTTGTGTTCCATTTTCCATCACCTGTGGTCTCTCTTCTTCTTCCTCGTTCTCACCCGGCTCTCCGTCTGTCCTCTCCTTCCTGGGATCCTCTTGGTCTGGCTGTTTGACTGTAGAGGGGATCTCCATCGCCACAGAACACTGTCGACATCAGACAAAACTTTAGTTGACCTTGTGTGTGCGTCCATCCGTACATGTGTGTGTAAATACTGTATTGGTTAGGCTACATGTTACATGTGTGTAAATCCAGCCAAGGAATCTTGGACTGGGCTATGATGAACTGGGCTCTTTTCCCTTATCTCCCCTGGGTCTGGTTGTCTGGGTTCGGGCCCAGAGAAATACTTATTTATAACCAACCATCAGCAGACCACTCGGACTCTGGAGGGAAATACCTGCCATAGCTTAGGACCCAAACCACTGAACGTCCTCAGTTCCATGCACTTAGTTTCTCTTCTCCACACACAATCACCAGACATCACATCAAACATTGTTAGCTAAGATGGTGTTAGTATTAGAAATGGAGCAGCATTAGTACCAAGGTTTTTACAGACTCAAATTATGCATTTCCATACAGGAATTTACCCCAGTGTTTTACCCCAAAGGCTAGGACTTTTCTGTTTCCATCTACGCGGGCCGGCACCCGTGTCTCACTGGGCCATGGCTCCGGCAGACCAGCTCTCACTTGGAGATAAAGCCAGGCCACTGGTACTTTTCAGTTTGCATTTACATAACACTTGTTAACCGTAAACTTCAAGACCTTCTCACAAAGCAACTGTTCTGATTATGCAGAAATTGTTGATTCTGCTCTTCACAAGTCTTCACTGTCAGCCCTAGCTATGGAAACACAACACAAGGGTGTGTATACGCTAGTGTAACACTGGTGCTACAGTAAAAAAAACAGCAGAAGACACTGATGCAAACACATGAATAGACACATATTGATGTTCACGGGGGCTTGCAGACTCATGCTCCAGAGAGATAAATAAAGTTCCATGGAACTGAACAGAATAAACAGGAGGATGTTGTATGTGATACAGACCTGTATGAGGTGGTTGTCTCTGTCTCTGTCTCTCTCTGTCTTTGTGACTGTCCTACTGCATCCTGTTTATACCTGGGCAGCATCCCTTCAAAACACGCCCCCAAAATCACTGAGCTATAATAGAGAGAGAGAGAGAGAGGCAGAAAGTCAGATAGACTAAGCTAGTATGATAGTGACAGACCGACAGACAGAGTGAGAGCAAATGAAATACTGCCTAAAGTGAAACTCCCTCTTTGATCCCACTCACATGGAGCCAAGTAAAGTCCACATTTTCAGAGACGTGTGTGTTAGACTGAGGCTTCTGCGTGATGTGACACATCTGCCATAGTGCTCAGCAATAGCGGCTCTGAGTCAGAGCCCTTCACTGGGGAGACATGGGTCAAACGGAGCAGTATCATCGCGCCCACCCTGTTTGCTGTCTTCATTGCTGCCATCTTCCACCACAAGACCTGTCCCAGGGAATTAAAATCATGTTCCGAACAAATGGCAGGCAGTACAACCTCAACAGGTTCAAGGTCAAAAAACAACGTCTTCACCATCACCATCATGGTGCTTCGGTGTCCTGACAACAATGCCTTTGCAGCACACTCCGAAGCAGACCTCCAGTGTGTCATGGATGCCTTTGCCAAGGCCTACAGGCTTGGATTTAAAGGAGACTCAAATCCTTCAACACCCTTGAAAATGTGGAACACTTCCCATACCTCGGCAGCCTTCTCTCCTCCAAAACCTACAATGACCCTACAGTGAAATACACCTGTTGTGTTCGGTGCATGTGACAAATACAATTTGATTTCATTTGATTTTTGATTTGACTGAGTAACAGCCAACTTGGCTGCCCCCTGCAGTTAGGACAGACACACAAACATCCATCCTCGCGCTGCTCCTAATCTGCAGTTTTTTTTGCAGTGACAATATGCAGGGAGTTATTTGACAACATCTATTTAGGTACAGGTATATTAAAACACTTCTGTTTTTTTCCCTATCAAGAGTATCATCGAATCTGACTATCAACTGTAAATTTACACATACGTGTATGGCCATGTTGGCACACATCATAATTTACAGGCTTGTACACTTACTTAAGGCACTATTTAAAATGTATAGCACACCCCTACCATGTAGTCTTATAGTCTCCACTGGCACAGCCAGAAGAGGACTGGCCAAGCCTCAGAGCCTGGTTCCTCTCTAGGGCCAGGAAACGAAAGGTCGCTGGTTCGATTCCCTGATAAAAGGTACAAAATAATCTGTTGATGTGCCCTCTACACCCGGCTTCTTCACCCGTGGGATCATCTGGGACCAGCCACCTGGACAGTTGATTAAACTGTGGGTTTGCACAACTGAAGAATTCCGACACAAACTATCAAAAATTGTCTCAGGGAAGCATATCTGCGTGCTTGTCGTTCTCACCAGGGTCGGTGGGAAAATGCTTACCTTTGATGGCCACTGGCAAGCTGGAGAAGTGTGATCATCACAAACCCAAAGCCCTTAACCAACAATGCGGTCTTAAGAAAATATAGCTAAGAAAATATTTACTAACTAAATTAAAGTAATAAAATAACAATAACGGGGCTATATATAGTTGAAGTCGGAAGTTTACATACACCTTAGCCAAGTACATTTAAACTCAGTTTTTCACAATTCCTGACATTCAATCGGAGTAAAAATTCCTGTCTTAGGTCAGTTAGGATCACCACTTTTTATTTTAAGAATGTGAAATGTCAGAATAATAGTAGAGAGAATTATTTAATTCAGCTTTTATTTCCTTAACTAACATTCCCAGTGGGTCAGAAGTGTACATACACTCAATTAGTGTTTGGTAGCATTGTCTTTGAATTGTTTAACTTGGGTCAAGTGTTTCAGGTAGCCTTCTACAAGCTTCCCACAATAGGTTGGGTGAATTTTGGCCCGTTCCTCCTGACAGAGCTGGTGTAACTGAGTCAGGTTTGTAGGCCTCCTTAATCGCACATGCTTTTTCAGTTCTGCCCACAAATGTTCTATAGGATTGAGGTCAGGGCTTTGTGATGACCACTCCAAATCCTTGACTTTTTTGTCCTTAAGCCATTTTGCCACAACTTTGGAAGTATGCTTGGGGTTATTGTCCATTTGGAAGACCCATTTGTGACCAAGCTTTAACTTCCTGACTGATGTCTTGAGATGTTGCTTCAATATATCCACATAATTGTCTTTCCTCATGATGCCATCTATTTTGTGAAGTGCACCAGTCCCTCCTGCAGCAAAGCACCTCCCCAACATGATGCTGCCACCCCCGTGCTTCACGGTTGGATTGGTGTTCTTCAGCTTACAAGCCTCCTCCTTTTTCCTCCAAACATAACGATGGTCATTATGGCCAAATAGTTATATTTTTGTTTCATCAGACCAGAGGACATTACTCCAAAAAGTATGATCTTTGTCCCCATGTGCAGTTGCAAACCGTAGTCTGGCTTTTTTATGGCGGTTTTGGAGCAGTTGCTTCTTCCTTGCTGAGCGGCCTTTTAGGTTATGTCGATATAGGACTCGTTTTACTGTGGATATGGATACTTTTGTACCTGTTTCCTCAGGCATCTTCACAAGGTCCTTTGCTGTTGTTCTGGGATTGATTTGCACTTTTCGCGCCAAAGTACGTTCATCTCTAGGAGACAGAACGCGTCTCCTTCCTGAGCGGTAAGATGGCTGCGTGGTCCCATGGTGTTTATACTTACGTACTATTGTTTGTACAGATGAACGTGGTACCTTCAGGCATTTAGAAATTGCTCCCAAGGATGAACCAGACTTGTGGAGGTCTCCAATTTGTTTTCTGAGGTCTTGGCTGATTTCTGTTGATTTTCCCATGATGTCAAGCAAGGAGACACTGAGTTTGAAGGTAGGCCTTGAAATACATCCACAGGTACACCTCCAATTGACTCAAATGATGTCAATTTGTCTATCAGAAGCTTCTAAAGCCATGAAATAATTTTCTGGAATTTTCCAAGCTGTTTTTAAAGGCACAGTCAACTTAGTGTATGTAAACTTCTGACCCACTGGAATTGTGATACAGTGAATTATAAGTGAAATAATCTGTCTGTAAACAATTGTTGGAAAAATGACTTGTGTCATGTACAAAGTAGATGTCCTAACCGACCTGCCAAAACTATAGTTTGTTAACAAGAAATTTGTGGAGAGGTTGAAAAACGAGTTTTAATGACTCCCGCTTTCAACTGTACACGGGGTACTGGTAGTGAGTTGATGTGCGTCGGTACAGGTTAGTCGAGGTAATTTGTACAAGTAGTTAGGGGTAAAGTGACAATGCATATATAATAAACAGCGAGTAGCAGCAGTGTAAAAACAAAGGGGGGGGGGGGGGGGGGGGTCAATGTAAATAGTCCGGGTGGCCATTTGATTAGTTTATTTGTTCAGCAGTCTTGTGGCTTGGAGGTAGAAGCTGTTAAGGAGCCTTTTGGTCCTAGACTTGGCACTCCGGTACCGCTTGTCATGCGGTAGCGGTACCGGAGTGTATATATAGTTCCTGGATGACAGGAAGCTTGGCCCCAGTGATGTTCTGGGCCGTATGCACGACCCTTTGTAGCGCCTTACGGTCAGATGCCGAGTATTTGCCGTACCAGGCGGTGATGCAACCGGTCAGGATGCTCTCAATGGTGCAGCTGCAAAACATTTTGAAGATCTGGGGACCCATGCCAAATATTTTCAGTCTCCTGAGGGGGAAAAAGTGTTGTCTTGCCCTCTTCATGACTGTCTTGGTGTGTTGGACCATGATAGTTTGTTGGTGATGTGGACACCAAGGAACTTGAAGATCTTGACCCGCTCCACTACAGCCCCGTCAATGGGGGCCTGTTCGGCCCGCCTTTTCCTGTAGTCCACGATCAGCTCCTTTGTCTTGCTCACATTTAGGGAGAGGATGTTGTCGTGGCACCACACTGCCAGGTATCTGACCTCCCCCCTATAGGCCTACCATTGTTGTGTCGTCAGCAACCTGAATGATGGGGTTGGAGTCGTGTTTGACCAAGCAGTTGTGGGTGAACAGGGAGTACAGGAGGGGACTAAGCACGCACCCCTGAGGGGCCCCAGTGGTGAGGATCAGGGTGGCAGACGTGTTATTGCCTAGCCTTACACCTGGCGGCGGCCTGTCAGGAAGTCCAGGATCCAGTTGCAGAGGGAGGTGTTTAGTCCCAGGGTCCTTAGCTTAGTGATGAGCTTCGTGGACACTATGGTGTTGAACTCTGAGCTGTAGTCAATGAACAGGATTCTCACATAGGTGTTCCTTTAATCCATGTCTGCAAACTACAAAATAACTGTCATCAAGTGGTGAAAGGCTTCAACAGTATAATAAAATCAAATCCAATTTTATTTGTCACATACGCATGGTTAGCAGATGCTAATGCAAGTGTAGCGAAATGCTTGTGCTTCTAGTTCCGACAATGCAGTAATAACCAACGAGTCATCTAACCTAACAATTCCACAACTACTACCTTATACACACAAGTGTAAAGGGATAAAGAATATGTACATAAAGATATATGAATGAGTGATGGTACAGAACGGCATAGGCAAGATGCAGTAGATGGTATCGAGTACAGTATATACATATGAGATGAGAAATGTAGGGTATATAAACATAAAGTGGCATAGTTTAAAGTGGCTAGTGATACATGTATTACATAAAGATGGCAAGATGCAGTAGATGATATAGAATACAGTATATACATACACATATGAGATGAGTAATGTAGGGTATGTAAACATTATATTAAGTGGCATTGTTTAAAGTGGCTAGTGATACATTTTTACAATCAATTCCCATCCATTTCCATTATTAAAGTGGCTGGAGTTGAGTCAGTATGTTGGCAGCAGCCACTCAATGTTAGTGGTGGCTGTTTAACAGTCTGATGGCCTTGAGATGGAAGCTGTTTTTTAGTCTCTCGGTCCCTGCTTTGATGCACCTGTACTGACCTCGCCTTCTGGATGATAGCGGGGTGAACAGGCAGTGGCTCGGGTGGTTGTTGTCCTTGATGATCTTTATGGTCTTCCTGTGACATCGGGTGGTGTAGGTGTCCTGGTGGGCAGGCAGTTTGCCCCCTGTGATGTGTTGTGCAAACCTCACTACCCTCTGGAGAGCCTTACGGTTGTGGGCGGAGCAGTTGCTGTACCAGGCGGTGATACAGCCCGACAGGATGCTCTCGATCGTGCATCTGTAGAAGTTTGTGAGTGCTTTTGGTGACAAGCCGAATTTCTTCAGCCTCCTGAGGTTGAAGAGGTGCTGCTGCGCCTTCTTCACAACGCTGTCTGTGTGGGTGGACCAATTCAGTTTGTCCGTGATGTGTACGCCGAGGAACTTAAAACTTACGACCCTCTCCACTACTGTCCCGTCGATGTGGATAGGAGGGTGCTCCCTCTGCTGTTTCCTGAAGTCCACAATCATCTCCTTTGTTTTGTTGACGTTGAGTGAGGTTATTTTCCTGACACCACACTCCGAGGGACCTCACCTCCTCCCTGTAGGCCGTCTCGTCGTTGTTGGTAATCAAGCCTACCACTGTTGTGTCGTCCGCAAACTTGATGATTGAGTTGGAGGCGTGCATGGCCACGCAGTCGTGGGTGAATAGGGAGTACAGGAGAGGGCTCAGAACGCACCCTTGTGGGGCCCCAGTGTTGAGGATCAGCGGGGTGGAGATGTTGTTCCCTACCCTCACCACCTGGGGGCGCCCCGTCAGGAAGTCCAGTACCCAGTTGCACAGGGCGGGGTCGAGACCAAGGGTCTCGAGCTTGATGATGAGTTTGGAGGGTACTATGGTGTTATAATAACCTTCAGAGGACAACACTCTCTGTTTAGTGACTGTGACTAACACGGCTTGAATGAGTTGAATCTCCAGATATGATTGGATAAGGTCGTCATATTCACATAATGCATTGTGAAGCTGATCTAGAGTTCAACACCACAAGAGTTGTGTTGATGGGAGTTGCATTGTGGGGGCTGTTCAAAGTGGCCCGGTTCTCTAGAAATGAACAATGAACCTGTTTCGGATCATCCAAACAGGCATCCCTTTAAGGTTGCCTTTCTCAACCACTGGGAGGGAAATAGGGAGAATTTGTGTAATGACGTGTGTGTTATGTCTG
The DNA here is from genome assembly GCF_057628025.1 of Oncorhynchus mykiss. Taxonomy (NCBI): domain Eukaryota; kingdom Metazoa; phylum Chordata; class Actinopteri; order Salmoniformes; family Salmonidae; genus Oncorhynchus; species Oncorhynchus mykiss. The sequence continues at coordinate 85,349,485 of NC_143024.1, read as the reverse complement.
TGTGTGTGGTAAATATTGATGAAAATAGAAAGATTAGACAGGGTTGATTGTCACCTGAGAGCTGATAATCCTGCCTCTGTCTCAGTAGCCCATAAATAGCCTCTGTAATCACACTCATACACAGCTATGTGAGTCCCAACATGCTTCATACTGTGTGTGTGTCAAAGGCTGCTAAGCTCCTGGGGGATGGGTGTGGATGGGCGTACTGTTGTTCTGTCTATTCTCTCAACTGCTCATACAAACTGGCACATATTCGCAAACCGATGCATACACACTGTCATCCCTGTGGGCAACGAGAGACTGAGAGTTGTAATATAAGAGCTGGATGTGAGCAGCCATGGGAGGCTGTTGGCTCGGGAACTAACGCTTGCTTGGACAGAGTGGCTCTTCCCTGATCCTACAGACGACATGCAGAAAACACTGGAACGTTTGGAATTGTGAGGCAGATGAAGAGAGAAAAGCCATGTGTGGGTTGTATATGGGCCATGTAGCTATTGGGTCGTTCCACAAAATGAGTGCCTTTTGTGTCCCTTTGACATTGAAAATAGAAATTGTGCACAAATATAGAATTTTAAAAGCCTGTTATATTAAGGGCCTGTTATATGAAGTGCCCTTTAATATAGACTGCATGGAAACTTTTATAAATCAGATTGTTAATACGAATGAATACTTTCTAAAGTGTCCCTCTGTGACTTCTAGGAAGACTTTAACTGACTTAATCCCAACATTTCTCCAACATTTCACCTTCATTGTATTTTGTTGATTTGACAGAGTCAATGTCTGAAGATGATTATTTATTAGTGATTCATCATTTTAAGGTCAACCTGTTACGTGAACTGAACTTTCATTTTAATATGGTGAAATTCTTCTTATTCTTTTTTTATTTTGTATTTTTTTTACATAAATTAGTCAAATGATAGTGTAAAATCCGGTGAGTTGGTTACATTTACATTTTGGTCATTTAGCAGACGCTCTTAGGGATCCCCCTCCCCAACGTTTTTCATATCACCCTCTCCTGGTTCTGGAAAACAATTGCACACCCTCCCCCCTCATAGAATTAACTCCAAATAATGTTTACGACCACAAATAAAAATAATTGTCAGGACCAAATCAAATAAATCAAATCAAATTTTATTTGTCACATACACATGGTTAGCAGATGTTAATGCGAGTGTAGCGAAATGCTTGTGCTTCTAGTTCCGACAATGCAGTAATAACAAGTAATCTAACTAACAATTCCAAAACTACTGTCTTGTACACAGTGTAAGGGGATAAAGAATATGTACATAAGGATATATGAATGAGTGATGGTACAGAGCAGCATAGGCAAGATACAGTAGATGGTATCGGGTACAGTATGTACAAATGAGATGAGTATGTAAACAAAGTGGCATAGTATAGTATAAAGTGGCTAGTGATACATGTATTACATAAGGATACCGTCGATGATATAGAGTACAGTATATACGTATGCATATGAGATGAATAATGTAGGGTAAGTAACATTTACATAAGGTAGCATTGTTTAAAGTGGCTAGTGATATATTTACATCATTTCCCATCAATTCCTATTATTAAAGTGGCTGGAGTTGAGTCAGTGTCAGTGTGTTGACCCTGTGTTAATAGACGTGGAAATCGACTTTGCCACTTCAGCGTTCTTTTGAGGCACAGCTGATGCTACGCAGGGCTATGGGCGAGAAGGTTGAGGTTTCGCTGACCACCACCGACAGCTAACTCTCCCTGCCTGTTGCATTACATAAAGATCAGAGCCGGCTGCAGACAATGATCAGATAGGTGGAAATGACATTTTCAACATTTTTATGCTATATTTATAATTGATATTATCCAGGCTGTATCACAACCGGCTGTGATTGGGAGTCCCATAGGGCGGTGCACAATTGCCCCAGTGTCGTCTGGGTCTGCCCATTTTCCACCAGCAGGTTTCTGTGCCAATGCACCACAGCCAATAAGCAAAGCATACCGACTGCAGAAGCTTCAACTTCGTTGTTTGAGTTTTCAGCACCATAATCTGCACAGTTTGGATGCTGGAATCATATTTTGGATAACATGCGCAGCTACAGTGGCAGATTTAGGCGTAGGCAACATGTGCAGCTGCCCAGGGCGGCATGGGGCACCAGCACAAATTAAACAAAAAACACACAAACTAAATTGCACAACTAATTGCATTAATCAAATCAAATCAAATTTATTTATACAGCCCTTCGTACATCAGCTGATATCTCAAAGTGCTGTACAGAAACCCAGCCTAAAACCCCAAACAGCAAGCAATGCAGGTGTAGAAGCACGGTGGCTAGGAAAAACTCCCTAGAAAGGCCAAAACCTAGGAAGAAACCTAGAGAGGAACCAGGCTATGTGGGGTGGCCAGTCCTCTTCTGGCTGTGCCGGGTGGAGATTATAACAGAACATGGCCAAGATGATCAAATGTTCATAAATGACCAGCATGGTCAAATAATAATAAGGCAGAACAGTTGAAACTGGAGCATCAGCACGGCCAGGTGGACTGGGGGCAGCAAGGAGTCATCATGTCAGGTAGTCCTGAGGCATGGTCCTAGGGCTCAGGTCCTCCGAGAGAGAGAAAGAGAGAATTAGAGAGAGCACACTTAAATTCACACAGGACACCGAATAGGACAGGAGAAGTACTCCAGATATAACAAACTGACCCTAGCCCCCCGACACATAAACTACTGCAGAATAAATACTGGAGGCTGAGACAGGAGGGGTCAGGAGACACTGTGGCCCCATCCGAGGACACCCACGGACAGGGCCAAACAGGAAGGATATAACCCCACCCACTTTTCCAAAGCACAGCCCCCACACCACTAGAGGGATATCTTCAACCACCAACTTACCATCCTGAGACAAGGCTGAGTATAGCCCACAAAGATCTCCGCCACGGCACAACCCAAGGGGGGGCACCAACCCAGACAGGATGACCACATCAGTGAATCAACCCACTCAGGTGACGCACCCCCTCCAGGGACGGTATGAGAGAGCCCCAGTAAGCCAGTGACTCAGCCCCTGTAATAGGGTTAGAGGCAGAGAATCCCAGTGGAAAGAGGGGAACCAGCCAGGCAGAGACAGCAAGGGCGGTTTGTTGCTCCAGAGCCTTTCCGTTCACCTTCCCACTCCTGGGCCAGACTACACTCAATCATATGACCCACTGAAGAGATGAGTCTTCAGTAAGGACTTAAAGGTTGAGACCTTACTGATTGCATTAGTACTGTACAAAGTTAGAGGTGCACTATGTGATAGAATCCCCCACTCCCCCTACCTCGGGCTTCCAGTGGTGAGACCTGGTGAGACCTGGTGAGACCGGCGCAAATGTCACTATTCGGAGTATATATATAGATATATACTATATATATATTCCGAATGGTGACATTTGGTACACACAGTTGAAGTCAGAAGTTTACATACACATTTACCAAATACACTTAAACTCATTGTTTTTATTTTTTATTTTTTTTTTACAATTCCTGACATTTAATCCTAGTACAAATTCCCTGTTTTAGGTCAGTTAGGATCACCACTTTATTTTAAGAATGTGAAACGTCAGAATAATAGTAGAGAGAATTATTTATTTCAGCTTTTATCTCTTTCATCACATTCCCAGTGGGTCAGAAGTGTACATACACTCAATTAGTGTTTGGTAGCATTGTCTTTGAATTGTTTAACTTGGGTCAAATGTTTCAGGTAGCCTTCCACAAGCTTCCCACAATAAGTTGGGTGAATTTTAGCCCATTCCTCCTGGCAGAGCTGGCGTAACTGAGTCTTGCTTGTAGCCCTCCTTGCTCGCACATGCTTTTTCAGTTCTGTCCAGAAATGTTCTATAGGGTTGAGGTCAGGGCTTTGTGATGGCCACTCCGATACATTGACTTTGTTGTCCTTATGCCATTTTGCCACAACTTTGGAAGTATGCTTGGGGTCATTGTCCATTTGGAAGACCCATTTGCAACCAAGCTTTGACTGATACCGACTGACACAATTGCTGTTCCTTGATGCCATCTATTTTGTGAAGTGCACCAGTCCCTCCTGCAGCAAAGCACCTCCACAACATGATGATGCCACCCTCGTGCTTCACGGTTGGGATCGTGTTCTTTGGCTTGCAATGTCACAAATGGCAACATTTGCGCTATCGGTTTTCTATCGCTCATTTGTACGTCACTTGAATGATATCATTTCACACTCCAATTAACTTTATTGGAGTGGGCGCCCTGATTCTAGTTTGTGAGCTGGGCAGGCTACTGCCTGGGAATGTCTCCCGCTCAGAAGTACGAGAGGGGGCGGGTTGTAGGTTGGCCTCAGGTCTCACCACTGGAAGCCTGAGGTAGGGGGAGCAGGGGAATCTATCAAATAGTGCACCTCTAACTTTGTACAGTACTAATGCAATTACTAATGCAATTAGTTGTGTAATTTAGTGTGTGTGTTTCTTGTTTGAAATGCAATAATCAGGTTATCTCCTTTATAAGTCTGTTATTCTATTTGTGTTATATGATTTGTGCAATTTAGTTTTATTTGTGTGTTTTTTGTTAGCAAAGGTGTAATAATTTGATTATCTTTTTTAATTCTATTTATATCCTACAATTTGTTTCTATTTTCTATTTATTTTTATTTTTAGTTCACCTTTATTTAACCAGGTAGGCTAGTTGAGAACAAGTTCTCATTTACAACTGCGACCTGGCCAAGATAAAGCATAGCAGTGTGAACATACAACAACACATGGAATAAAGAAGTGTACAGTCAATAACACAATAGAAAAAAAGAAAGTCTATACAGTGTGTGCAAATGGCGTGAGGAGGTAGGCAATGAATAGGCCATAGTAGCGAAGTAATTACAATTCAGTAGATTAACACTGGAGTGATAAATGAGCAGATGATGATGTGCAAATAGAGATACTGGTGTGCAAAAGAGCAGAAAAGTAAATAAAAACAATATGGGGTTGCGGTAGGTAGATTGGGTGGGCTATTTACCGATGGACTATGTACAGCTGCAGCGATCGGTTAGCTGCTCAGATAGCTGATGTTTAAAGTTAGTGAGGGAAATATAAGTCTCCTTATCATCAGCAATTTTTGCATTTCGTTCCAGTCACTGGCAGCAGAGAACTGGAAGGAAAGGTGGCCAAAGGAGGTGTTGGCTTTGGGGATGATCAGTGAGATATACCTGCTGGAGCGCGTGCTACGTGTGGGTGTTGTTATCGTGACCAGTGAGCTGAGATAAGGCGGAGCTTCACCTTGCATAGACTTATAGATGACCTGGAGCCAGTAGGTCTGGCGACGAATATGTAGCGAGGGCCAGCCAACTAGAGCATACAGGTCGAAGTGGTGGGTGGTATAAGGGGCTTTGGTAACAAAACGGATGGCACTGTGATAGACTGCACCCAGTTTGCTGAGTAGAGTATTGGAAGCTATTTTGTAGACGACATCCCCGAAGTCGAGGATCGGTAGGATAGTCACTTTTACTAGGGTAAGTTTGGCGGCATGAGTGAAGGAGGGTTTGTTGTGTAATAGAAAGCCGATTCTAGATTTGATTTTGGATTGGAGATGTTTAATATGAGTCTGGAAGGAGAGTTTACAGTCTAACCAGACACCTAGGTATTTGTATGTATGTGTTCCACATATTCTAGGTCAGAACCATCCAGAGTAGTGATGCTAGTCGGGCGGGCGGGTGCGGGCAGCAAACAGTTGAAAAGCATGCATTTGATTTTACTAGCATTTAAGAGCAGTTGGAGGCCACGGAAGGTGTGTTGTATGGCATTGAAGCTCATTTGGAGGTTAGTTAGCACAGTGTCAAAGTGTAGACAGAGCTGGAGAAAGAAACAACTTAAATCATCATTATTCCACCCTCTAAAATCATTTACAGGTTGCACCATTAACTGATTACATCAATATGTGTCTTACAATAAATAAAATAAATATAATTTTTAAAGTATAGCTCTGAAATAATTTGCATAAAGTAAGGAACCAGGAAGTCTGGTCACAATGCAGATGCAGTGGACGGATAAAAGACACATTTTTATACCATTTGTAGACACATTTCTGGAAATGTGGACTTTTGATACTTATGTACATTTTAGCAAGTACATTTACTTTTGATACCGAAGTATATTTAAAACCAAATACTTTTATACTTTTACTCAAGTAGTATTTTAATGGGTGACTTTCACTTTTACTTGAGTCATTTTCTGTTTTGACTTTTGGGTACCTTTTCTACCACTGCTCAAAAGCCACCTTATTGGTGGAACGACCTGATGTATGGTTCTAATGTATGGGTCTAATGTATGGTTCTAATGTATGGTTCTAATGTATGGGTCTAATGTATGGGTTTAATGTATGGTTCTAATGTATGGGTCTAATGTATGGTTCTAATGTATGGGCCTAATGTATGGGTCTAATGTATGGGTCTAATGTATGGGTCTAATGTATGGTTCTAATGTATGGGTCTAATGTATGGGTCTAATGTATGGTTCTAATGTATGGGTCTAATGTATGGGTCTAATGTATGGTTCTAATGTATGGGTCTAATGTATGGGTCTAATGTATGGGTCTAATGTGGGCTGTATGTAAGTCATATATGGGTCTAATGTGGGCTGTATATGAGTCATAGACCCACAGCAGTTTTCTTGCTGGGTTAACAGTGCTGAGCCAAAGCCCCCCAGATAGCTCTTTGCTATGACTCTAAAGCTTAGCTATAACTGGGTGCCATAAAAATGGAGTCATCTCAAATATGAGACCAGTGAGCAAACATGCACACACAAAGACTGGTTAGTAATACTGAAACACAGGACCAAGAATGTTTCTAGCAAAAATGTCCCTTTATAGAAATGATTACAGTCATTTATATAACTTTTACACAAACATATGAACATAGTTATATCTTCAAATATAAAAAGTGCTTTCCTATGGCTCTAAAATAGATTGTTTATCATTGAGAAATAATATCTTACAGTGTAAATGCAGTTAAATGTTTAAGAATCTCTTTCACCACTGAAGCCAGGTACTTGAATCCCCCGTGACTCAAACTGGAAACCCCCTTGAGGTTCAAAGTGCAAGGGTCATAAAATCTGACACCGCTGTGTTCATAGAGCTCTGGATAGAGGATGCACTAATATGTACAGCTCTAGGATCAGTTTCCTAAAAAAAAATGTTCCACACTGGGGTGAAGAATGTAATCTGACTTTAGATCAGTGTCTAGGGCGGTGGAGGACAGCTCAATATAATGGCTGGAACAGAGTTAATGGAGTGGTATCAAAATCATGGTTTTAATGGGTTTGGCACTATTACATTCCATCCATTATAATCCATTCCAGCCATTATTATGAGCCGTTCTCCCCTCAGCAGTCTCCACTGGTCTAGGGTCATCTTAATCCTACTGTTTCCTAGACAGGGTGAGAGCAGACAAATGCTCGCAGATCCCAGCACGGCATATCATTAAACTTCCCATTTCCTGAAAAGCAGAAAACTAACATCAATAACAGCCCATATAACAGAACAACAAAGTGTTATTCAATTGTGTAATTCATCAGTCATTATATTATCCATAGCTATCCTTCCATACTCTCAATGGCAGTATGGATGTACGCTCAAGAATACATGACACGCACGATTAGTTAGCTTTCAGTCGTACGTACCAAGTGCCAGCAGCTCCAGACAGTTCTCCACCCCTGCCGTGTAATTGGGCTCACCAGGCAGCCAATCCTCATAGTGCCAGTGGGCACCGTCCAACCAGATGAAGCGACCAGTCTGACAGTGTAAAGAGGAGAAAATGTGTAAACAAATAAACAGGATAGTGACACACACACACACACACACACACGTACACACATTCACACACTCACGTCCAGGTAGCGTAGTCCTCCAACCCAGGTGCGTGTGTATTCTCCGATCTGTTGCTTCATGAGGCCCATGACCTGAATGTGGATGGTCTGACTGGTGATGGATGCCAGGTGGCCACGAGGGACGTTAGCCTGGCAGTAGAACTGCAAAGGAGCAGAGAAAATACGGATTAAATGTTTACATGTTTGTTGAATTAGAGATGTGGAACGATTCACTGAGAGACAAAACAGAGAAGGAACAGAGAAAACATTAAAACATGAAGAAAATAAGCTATTAGTTCCCACTCACCTCAGCATCTGAGGCTGTCTTTGGGCCTCTGAAGAACTGGTAGCATTTCCCCTCCAGGACCACACCACTGCAGGAGCTCCTCCCTGTGGTAGAAATTAGCATTGCAATGTCATTCCATATTGAACACGTTTGTGTAAGTGTGTGTGTGTGTGAGTCACAGGAGGCCGCTGAGGGCAGGACGGCTCATAATAATGGCTGGAACGGAGCAAATGGAATGGAAAGCACGTCTTTGATACCATTCCACTGATTCCACTCCAGTCTTTATCACGAGCCCGTCCTCCCCAATTAACGTGCCACAAACCTCCTGTGAGATGTGTGTGTGATTGTTGGAATATGTGGACCTCCCTCCATCTCACTTGTTGATGCTTATTTATAAAACCCTCTTAGGCCTCACTCCCCCCTATCTGAGATATCTACTGCAGCCCTTATCCTCCACATTCAACACCCGTTCTGCCAGTCACATTCTGTTAAAGGTCCCCAAAGCACACACATCCCTGGGTCGCTGGTCTTTTCAGTTCGCTGCAGCTAGCGACTGGAACGAGCTGCAACAAACACTCAACCTGGACAGTTTTATCTCAATCTCTTCATTCAAAGACTCAATCATGGACTCTCTTACTGACAGTTGTGGCTGCTTGTATGATGTATTGTCTCTACCTTCTTGCCCTTTGTGCTGTTGACTGTGCCCAATAATGTTTGTACCATGTTTTGCGCTGCTACCATGCTGTGTTGTCATGTGTTGCTGCCTTGCTATGTTGTTGTCTTAGGTCTCTCTTGATGTAGTGTTGTGTTGTCTCTCTTGTCGTGATGTGAGTTTTGTCCTATATTTATTATTTTTATTTTTATTTTTAATCCCAGCCCCTGTCCCCACAGGAGGCCTTTTGCCTTTTGGTAGGCCGTCATCGAAAATAAGAATTTGTTCTTAACTGACTTGCCTGGTTAAATGAAGGTTAAATAAATAAATACAAATAAAAATCTCTCTCACCTGTAGGTTCAAGTTGGGCCATGTTCTCCTTTAGCCCCACCTCCCTATCCTCCCTATTTAAAGACCGCTTCGCCCTCTCTGGTTCCACCCACATTCGCGCCTCTCCATCCATCATGGGGCCCTTGCCCATCGTTGGCTGCTCCATGAGAGGTCTCTCTCTTACTCGAACCCCCTCCTCCAATAGCAAACGCTCTTCCCTAAGATGTCTCTTCTCTTCTAGAGGCTCCAACTCCATCATTGGCTCCTCTACCATCACAGCTGAGTCTGACATTGGATAATGCCCAGTGTATAGCCCATCCCTCATTTCAGGTTCCAACTCCATGATTGGTTCCTCAGCCAGGAAGTACTCCCTCTCCATCGTAGGCTCTATGTCTTCCATCAGTTCCCTCACTGGCTCCTCCCCCTTGATGGCGTAATCTATCGTGATTGGATTCTCTCCAAAAGGCACATCCCACATTTCAGGCTCCAGCTCCATGATTGGTTGTTCCGCCATGACATACTCATCGTCTTCCTCCAGGCTAGGCCCCTCCCTTAGCAACGGCTCCAGTTCTGTCATTGGCTCCTCTTCCAGATCAAAATTATACATAATTTCTGGAGCCATCTTGTTGCCATCCATAGGACTGCTTCCTCTCCAATACTGTTCAATCAAATTGTCCTCTGGCAGTGGTTCCAAATCCATGATTGGCTCTTCAGCCATGACATATTCACCCTCCATAAGGGGGCCCTCCTCTTGGTAGGTGAGCCCCTCACCCATTGCAAGCGTCATCTCCACCTCTGTCTCCATTTCTACTTCAAGTTCCATTTTTACCCTTGGTACTTCTGATTCCTCCATTTCTGGTTCTTCCATTTCTTTTCCTTCCATCTCTGGTTGTTCCATATTTAATCCCATCTCTGCTTCTTCCATCTCTGGTTTGCCCATCTCGGGATCTTCCATCCTCAGTAGATCCTCCTCCATCTCAGCCTCCATCTCCTGCTCAGGCTGAGTTTCCTTCTCTGCTGCTGGGCCCACCTCCACCAACTCCTCTTCAACCACAGGGGCCACATCTAACCGTGGTTTCTCTTGCTCGACAGGGCTCAGTTCTTCTGTTTTTTCCTGCACTGGAGGACTCAGTTCTTCTCGTTTCACATGCACCGGAGGGCTCGGTTCTTCTGGTTTCTCCTGGGCTTTCTCTACTGGTTTCTCCTGGGATTTTTGTACTGGTTTCTCCTGGACTTTCTCTACTGGTTGCTCCTGGGCTTTTTCTACTGCTTTCTCCTGGGCTTTCTCTACTGGTTTCTCCTGGGCTTTTTCTACTGCTTTCTCCTGGGCTTTCTCTACTGGTTTCTCCTGGGCTTGCTCTACTTTCTTCTCCAGCTCCACAGTGTCTTCTGTTTCTGGTTTCTTCTGAACCACTGGCATCCATTCAGCTGGTTTTTCATGTCTTACTGGATTCACCTGTAAATCCAGGCTGGGTTCCACTAGATTCTCCGGCACCAGGGGGCTCAGCTCTTCTGGTTTCTCCTGCACTAGAAGGCTCAGTTCATTAGGTTTCTCCTCCACCACAGAACTAAGCTGGGTTTGTTTTACAATCGCCTCAGTGTTCCAGCCAGCGGGTTTCTCCTGGTCTCTCAGGACTGGGTAGATCTCTCTCTGGTGCAAAGGTGGTTTCCATTCATCAATCCTTTCATCCATGACTCCATGTGCTCTCCCCAGAGCCACTGAGAAATAAAGACAAATCAGAAGTGCTTCAATTGACCATTACCCATTTTAACCTGTGTAATAGGCGCAGTGTTTTATAAATGGCCCTGGACAAAAATAATGCACTTTGTAGAAAAAAAATGGAATGATTTGAGATTCAGGAATTGAGTAACTCTGATCCCAGGTATACAGTAGTGCATATCAGTATTGAGTCATAAAGTGGCGCAGCGGTCTAAGGCACTGTATCTCATAAGAGGCATCACTACTACAGTCCCTGGTTTGAATCCAGGCTGTGTCACATCCGGCTGTGATCGGGAATCTCATAGGGTGCGGCGCACAGTTGGCCCAGCACTGTCAGGGTTTGGCCAGGGTAGGCCGTCATTATAAATAAGAACTTGTTCTTATCTGACTTGCTGGGTTAAATGTTTTATTTTTTATAAAACCATGTCATGGAGATAAACTAAAGGATAATCAGGTAATGATAAGGGCACATGTAATGCTGATATGAGCCTAGACAACAGAGTCATAAACAGAGATTGAGGTTTGATCACAAAGTCACAGTGACTCTAACTTTGACTTCAGCCAGTCTTAGACTTAAATACATATATATATATATATTTGAAAAGTGGAATATTAATTATTAAGTTCTTTTTTTAGTAAGACCATCACATTTCAGCCCCCCAAGTACTGTACAGTGCATTCGGAAAGTATTCAGACCCCTTGACTTTTTCCACATTTTGTTACTTTACAGCCTTATTCTATTGAGAATTGATCAAATAAATACAAATCCTCAGCAATCTATAGACAATACAGTTTTTAAAAAATATCCTGTTTTTGCTTTGTCATTATGGGGTGTAGAATGATGAAGGAATAAAACATTTGAATCCATTTGAGAACAAGGTTGTAACGTAACAAACTGTGGAAAAAGTCAAGGGCTCTGAATACTTTCCCAAAGCACTGTACATCTGAAAAACGAATATTAGCTTGACTGGCCCCTAAAATACACTGTACTGGTATTGCAAACAAAATACACACAACAATACGCACTAGCACAGAGGGGCCAAGCAATAGAAGAGCTATGTGGCGTAGCACAGTTTCGCTCGGCCCCGCAAGGTCCAAGCTAATGCTATTTTAGACATTTTGCCATGAGGATGAGAGAAAATATTGTTGTTTTTGAGCTTAGGGATTCTTGAAAGATGGGACAATCTCAAATATTTGTTTTAATATTAGCAACATTTTAAATATATATTTTGATAGACCAAAGTATCAGCTATCACACCATGTAAAGGAACAACCACCCAACTAACTGGATATATGTCAACTCCATCAGACACTATAAAATACATTTCATTTGAGCAATTACTGTCCAAGTGTTGAAAGTCCTTAATTGTCTAAATCTAACAGTATGTTATTCAAATATGTATTAATACAAATCTCCAAACGTCTTTTTATGTTGTTTTATAGCGCCATGAAATGTTCCAGGGCTAATTTCAATAGCATTGTGACATGTTTTTATACAATTAGAACATAACATTTATATATATTAACATTCCCCTAAATGTAAACTTTAAGCTCAAATAATGACATATACCAACATTTTTAGGATTGTCCCGACTTTCAAGAGTCCCTGAGATAATTTCTTGCTATTCTGCACATTTTGCCATTAGCCTTAAGGAAATTTTCCAGTCATTCCCCCCAAACATTATGGCTTATGACGGGTTCATATGCTATCTAGGGGGCCCGAACTCCCCAAAAATAGATTATAAAAAGCTTGTGGTCCTCCCTGCCTTGCTGCGGCTGTGGGGGTGTGTGCTACGCCAGTGAACAAATGTAGTAGGTCAAACACATCTTTGAAATATATATTTTGGTGCCGTATCATGTGATAGGCTTTATGTACAACCCTTCAGCCTATCATTCTTTAGGAAAATAAGACAAGAGAACTTTGGGACAGAACTTAGAAATCTTTCTAGAGCTCTCACTGAGACAACTTACCTGTCAGGCTCAACAACAGAAAGACCAGAGTCTTCATCTTCATCTGGAGAGGGAGAGAAATTACTGATAAGAACACTGAATACTCAAGACACAACTGTCTAATAAATCACCAACCTTGTTCTTTGTGAGTAAAAACAAATAATTAATTAAACGCTTTTCTGTTATTGTCTCACCTGTGAATGTAGTCTAGGTAACGGCTCCAACTGTCTGCTTTGTGGTGTCTGTCTCTTTATAAGCTTGTTATGAGCTCTCCTGACCCTAGAAAGAGCTGTTCCTTCACTCTTTATGACCCCCCTCCCCTAAAACCCCCTCCACTCCTATCACGGGCAGGTTAGTCCATCACCACGTCTGTTCCTCTACCTCAGTATCTCTTTAGCAGCCCTCTACTTTTCTCCCTATGCTTCCTCGTTCGCCAGACATGGGCCCAAAGTGCACAACACTCTGATAACTTCCCATTACAGAAGAAAAACAATATCCCTATCTCAATATGCAATCACCATATAGCAATAATCAACAACAGTCGCTGGCAGACTTTGTTACAGCATGTTTTGGTCACGTGTGTGAGGCCTTGCAGAATGTGTCTAATCTACAATGAATATAAAATGAAATAGTGAATGTAGCTCCTACTTCTCACAGGGGCAGATGTATAACATTAGGTTAAGGAATGGCTACTGCAAAGTGGACCTTTTTTAACAATCCTGCAATGGTTCATTTCCTTTGGACGTTTTGAATGTGACTTGCCCAAACCTGTCATGCTTTCTGAACTGCAAATCTAAGTCATGAATACCCACTGGACACAGACGTCAGTTCAAAGTCTCAATTCTTTGGTTGAATAACTTGGAAACAACATTAATTCAACCAGTTTGTTTCCTGGTTTGGGACATGGGGTCGAAAGTATGGTTCTTGTTCAGACTGAATAGTATCTTCCTGTCCCACTAGGGGGCGACCTCCTGATTCAGTGGTCACTACAGAACAGAGAGGTTTGACAGGACAGGATTACATTGTTACTATATGCCATTTAGCAGACACTTTCATCCAAAGAAATTTACAGTCATGCGTGCATACACTTTTTGGTATGGGTGGCCACAGCGGGAATCAAACCAATGACGTTGCAAGCGCCATTCTCTACCAACTGATCCACACAGGACAGGAGACTGAGGATCTGTCTTAAAACAATCCAATAGATCCTCCCCTTCATTGTTTATTGGTTTAGTTCAGCTCAAACGTCTTAAAACAGTTGCTATCAAAAACAAGAAATGATGCTGAAAGTCTGTTTCTAGAGCTAAGGAAAGGGATAGGTCGATAAGTGTAACGGCACCGGCTGAAACTCCCCTAAGATCTTTGGAAGGTTAGGTTGAACCATCACCTAATTACTACAACCTATCCGGAAGGTACAAGTCTAGATCAGAGGATTGTTTTTCAGTTTAGACTGGGCTAAAGAACGTCAACAGTCAGACACAGTGGAATAAGGAAATGTTTGTATTTCCATACACAACACATTGAAAGCCAGCCTGTCATTAATCTGTCACTCACGTTTTGTTTTGTGAACTTTGATCCCTGCTTATTGATTTTCGTGGCCTGACAAAAAATGGTAGTAAATATAGTACTATACTGATGAATGGTGCCTGTGTGGTCATGTGACGTGAGTGTGTAGTCAGAAGGAATGGTTGTGGGTAATGGCAATGGGGTTTCTTGACAACCCCTCCATCATGTGTCTAATCTACAGTTAATATTAAATGAAATAGTGAATGTAGCTCCTACTTCTCATAGGGCGGTGCACAATTGGCCCATCGTCATTAGGGTTTGGCCAGGGTAGGCTGTCATTGTCAAAAAGAATTTGTTCTTAACTCACTTGACTAGTTATAATACATTTTAAATGAAATAAAAAACAATGTGCATGTGTGTGTCGAGGTAACAGCAGGACTCTCTCAACACAGCAGCTACACAGACAGTAACTTAGGAACACTGTGTGTGTGTGTGTGTGTGTGTGTGTGTGTGTGTGTGTGTGTGTGTGTGTGTGTGTGTGTGTGTGTGTGTGTGTGTGTGTGTGTGTGTGGGGGGGGGGGGGGGTCCGGGTAGCTATTTGGTTAATTATTTAACTAACTATTTACAGTCTTATGGCTTGGGGGTAGAAGCTGTTAAGGGTCATGTTGGTTCCAGACTTGGTGCGTGGGCATCACTTGCCCGTGTGATAGCCGAGAGAACAGTCTACAACAGGTGTCTGGAGTCTTTGACCATTTTTAGGGCCTTCCTCTGACACCGCCTGGTATAAAGGTCCTGGATGGCAGGGAGCTTGGCCCCAGTCACGTACTTACATGTATGGAACTAAACAAGACAGTTCAAACTGTTGGAAACAACCATTCTGAATTTATAAATCACCTTACCAACAACATCAAAGTAAGTCTTATCAAACTATAAGTTATTACAACAACAAAAAGTATACAAATCCAAATATCACAAATAGATGCTCCAAAGCAGACATGTAGATCTTACAACGAGCACAACACACATCTTCATGACAAAACCTCAATTTAGAAATAGTTAACTCCACAATAGTAAAATCGCACCTTGTCACGAATTGATACAAAATAAATGTTTATTACAAATGGGTGTAAATTACAAATTGATCATCAATATGTAGGCTACTGTAGGCTATGATAGTAACAATGGCACATCGAGACCCACAATTTTGATGCGACGTTATGTGGTGGTTGTGTGTTTGCTGTGTGGTGTGTTGTGACGGTTTATAATTTGTCCAGTTAATAACATCGTATATAGCCGTTTACAGCCTACCATACTTTGGCCGAAATACACATTAGAGATACATATGCGGTAAAATCCTCTACGAGAGCAAAACGTTTGCCCACCACGAACCACAGACGCGTGTTTCATGGTGAGCGCGCGCCTGAGTTCCTCCGCTAGATGAGATGGTCTCCATCGGGAGCGCGCACATGGAAAACTTCAAGAACTTCTCAAATCTCTGGAATTTCATCAGTCTCGTGTGGAGCGTGTTCTCAGACGCTCAAGAGCATTTCCAGGATATTTCAGTTCACTGCTCAGTCGTGTGCAAGAACTATGGACAGCAAGGGGATTTTGTCTCTCACCCTTCTACTCCTCTTGTCACAGAGTGAGTAGCCTTTTATTTTCTGAATTATCCCTAACGGATATTTTGTCTAAAAATATCATTTTTAAGGGAGTGAATGAACAATCATACCAACTATAGCCTTTATACTAATGCAGGAGAGGAGTATTCAATAGCATCATACATGCCATAGTGTTGATGTGTGATGATTTCAGATGTTGTATTTTTACATTGTAAAATAGATGTAATTTGTGTAATGACAGTAAGTTAAGAGGCAGTTTGCACGTCAGGTTAAACATCATTTTTCTAGTGTACCCATTATGCACTGCATCAGCGCCTCTCAAGCTGTGTGTGTGTGTGTGTGTGTGCGCGCGCATGTATGTATGTGTGCGTGCGTGTGTGCGTGTGCGTGTGTGTGTGTGTGTGTGTGTGTGAGTGTGTGTGTGTATGTGTGTGTATGCAGGCTATGTATGTATTGTACGTTTCCGAGCACACTTTCAACAGTCAGGTTTGGTGAAGTGTGTGTGTAGTGTGTAAATGTGTTTAGGGGCTGGGCGTGCGTTGGGATTGGGAGGACTGGTTCTGGAATCATACAGGTCTTTGGTTTACATTAAACCCTCTGATGCTGTTCAAGCCCAGAGACCCAGAGCTCCAGAGATCCAGAGGCTGATGAAAGACCAGACCACTAAGGGGCTTCAGGGCTCTGGAGAGCCAACCTCTCTGATGCCCAGCGCAGGCAGGCTGATCTCCCTGTTTGATGTTGTCGATAGCACTACCATGACCATGCTTCTAGTTGAATCAATCAGCGAGAGAGAGAGTGTAAAAACAAATCATCTGCCAGTTGATGTGTGTTCGTCTGTGTTGATATTTACATGTTGTTTCAGCAGTGTGTATTCATATGTTAGTGTGTGTGTGTGTGTGTGTTTAACTTTGCATTTAAGAAAGTTAGAAACATTGCTACTGTGTGTGTGTGTGTGTGTGTGTGTTTAACTTTGCATTTAAGAAAGTTAGAAACATTGCTACTGTGTGTGTGTGTGTGTGTGTGTGTGTGTGTGTGTGTGTGTGTGTGTGTGTTTAACTTTGCATTTAAGAAAGTTAGAAACATTGCTACTGTGTGTGTGTGTGTGTGTGTGTGTGTGTGTGTGTGTTTAACTTTGCATTTAAGAAAGTTAGAAACATTGCTACTGTGTGTGTGTGTGTGTGTGTGTGTGTGTGTGTGTGTGTTTAACTTTGCATTTAAGAAAGTTAGAAACATTGCTACTGTGTGTGTGTGTGTGTGTTTAACTTTGCATTTAAGAAAGTTAGAAACATTGCTACTGTGTGTGTGTGTGTGTGTGTGTGTGTGTGTGTGTGTGTGTGTGTGTGTGTGTGTGTGTGTGTGTGTGTGTGTGTGTGTGTGTGTGTGTGTGAAGGTCAATCAGGTCTAGCAGTAGTCTGACAGGCTGTCATCAATCACCTCTATATCTCCTACACACTCCTACACACTGCTGGTACCACCAGGCACCAGGTCATATACTGTACATTCTGAGGGTTTACTCTACCTCTACTCTCTCTCTCTCTCTTTCTCTGTGTGTTAACGCCGGGAGTGAGCATGAACACGTGTTAGTGAGTGTGTATAGTAGGTGTGTGAATGAGTGTTTCCAATGTGTGTGTGTGTGTCTTGCTGTTTGCCTGTGTCTGGCTTTGTGTCGGCTCTTTCGCAAACAAATATCTTCTGAAGTACCCCCCTCAGCCCAATCTGCACCGTGTAGCACAAATATCAGCTGAATCAATGTTTAACTTTGCATTTCAGAAAGTTAGAAACATTGCTACTGTCATGTCTTTGGCATCATTAACTTCACTAGGGTAGGGGGCAGCATTCGGAATTTTGGATGAAAAGCATGCCCAAATTAAACTGCTACTCAGTCCCAGAATATAGGATATGCATATAATTAGTAGATTTTGATAGAAAACACTCTAAAGTTTCCAAAACTGTTAAGATAATGTCTGTCAGTGTAACAGACCTGATATGGCAGGTGAAAACCCGAGGAAAATCCAACCAGGATGTACTATTATTTTGAAAGGCTGTTTTTCCATTGAAAGCCTATCCACCATACAAAGACTTAGGACCCAGTTCACAAGCTCTGTGCCTTCCTCTACATGTGACCAGTATTTAGGCATTGTTTCAGGCTTTTACTCTGAAAAATGAGGGAGATACAGCACTTTCAGTCAGTGACCAGTGGAATTCTCCATTCATCAGTCATGTGCCCTGATCGGGAACGTGCCTTTCTTGTTTCTCCTTTCCTATTGACGAAGCTTTTGTCCGGTTGAAATATTATTGATTATTTATGACAAAAACAACCGGAGGATGGATTTTAAACATCGTTTGGCATGTTTCTACTAACTTTTATTGTACTTTAAAAAACCTTTTTGTCCTGGAATTAGTGCACGCGCCTTCTGCACTGGACAAAACGCGCAAACAAAAAGGTGGTTTTTGCTCATAAAGAGGGACATTATCGAACAAAACATATATTTATTGTCTAATATGGAGACCTGAGAGTTAGACCAGATGAAGATCATCATAGGTATGTGATTAATGTTAATGTTATTTCTGACTTTTGTGACACTCCTTCGCTGGAAAATGGCTGTATGCTTTTCTGTGGCTAGCTAACATAATCGCAAAGTGTGCTTTCGCCGTAAAGCGTTTTTGAAATCTGACACAACGGTTGCATTAAGGAGAAGTTTCTCTATATTTCCATGAAAACACTTGTATAGTTTATCAATATTTATGATGAGTATTTCTGTCATTTTATGTGGCTCTCTGCACTTTCACCGGATGTTTGTTTGAGACGATGCATTTCTGACCACAACGCACCAATTAACTAGGAAGTCGTGGCACCAAGGAAAATATTCAGATTATAAAGTTATAATTTTCCTAATATAACTTTCAGATATTTGAATATCTGATCACTTAGTCTTCGAATGAATTAATTATTATTTACCTCATGTTAGTCTCATTCCATATATTATTATTTACCTCTTTCCATTCATATAGATGACTATGAGTCATCTATACATCAATAGTCTTAAATCATGTATTTACTAACTAAGTAATTCACAAAAATGCATAAACAAACAGTAGATAGTTAGAAGGAACATGAACATGAACGCTCACTCATTCGGGAATAATTGCAATCAATTAACATATTTACGCTCAGTGTGTCGTCGGGATCTCTGTTGAAAAGTTTGTTTCTGTTGGAGTCTGTCCGCCCTCTCTCTGTCGTTGTTAGAATGGATAGTTCAGAATGACATTCATTCATGTCATTATGGAATAGATGTTTCGGCGGTTGTCGGTCTTCGCGTTCAATGATACCGAATTCCTAGCTGCAGACTAGTAATTAATATCAAAGACTTGTTCTTATTCTGTCGGTATCAATAGTCTAAGAGTTTAGCCACGTGGTATGGTAAAAAGATTCAGCCATCTACTCAAACCTTAGGGTTATGGTCTCCTCTCAAACCTTGGCCCTCTCGTTATTGAGGTAAGCTGGTCTCAACCTTAGTCCTCTCGTAATTGAGAGAAACATGGTCTGGCGATAGAAAACCCGGGTGGGGGTTTGATTCAGAAGAGCAGAAAAGGGCCTGTCCCAGGACGCAAGACCATAACTGTGCTCATGGGCGGTCCTCTGATTTAGTTCAACTCCAAAGGGAATTGGAGTTTCCTTCATTAAACAGTCCAAAATCACATTACACAATTTCACAAACAGTATCATCCTCACTCATTCATCTTATACAACAATTAGATTTAAGCCTCATATCTGAGGCTATTGTATAAACAGCGTTATGGTAATGAGGCTGTATTGCCTCCCACGAGTTTCACAAAATTGTGCCAAACGGACCAGTTCGTAGCTGGATTCTTCACCAATCTTTTATACCTTCTCCAGAACATAAATGTTGTTCAGATCTCAAGTTCTGAGAGGTGGAAGAAATTCCTTTGTTCTCTCTATGAAAACTCTCTCTCTCTCTATACTGTGGCCATGAGGAGATAATCTCCTCCAGGAATTTACAACCTCTCTGACCACAGCAGCCTGGTTATAGGAGACAGAGAGATGGTGGGGATGGTGCCTGCTGTACCCAAAGAGGGCAACGTCATGACACTACAAATAGTTAACATTCAGTGCTGCTGTGCGTACTATTTACTTGTAAATCACCTCTCTCTCTCTCTCTCTCTCTCTCTCTCTCTCTCTCTCTCTTTCTCTCTCCCTCAGGTCCTGCCTCCCTCTCTTTGACAGTGAGCACCAGTGAGGCCAAAATGGAGGTCCACGAGAACACAGGTAAGAGAGGAGGAGAAGGGATGAATTGTGACAGTTGATGAGCTGTTTCTGCACATCTCTTTCTCTCTCAGATGCTGTGCTGTCCTGTCAGTTCAAGACAGAGAAGGAGACTAACCCTCGTATTGAGTGGAAGAAGAAAGGGAAGGACATCCACTTTGTTTATTTCAATGGAAAATTCACCGGTGACTACTAGACCTCATTCTACCTCGTTTCCCCTACCTCTCCTCCATCTCTTCCCCTCTTCACATGTTTCTCCTCTCTCTACAACCCTTTGGTCCTTGTGGTATTCCAGGATCCTTTGCAGGTCGGGCCAAGATCGAGGGCGCAACAGTGACACTGCATGCCGTTACCCAGAAGGACTCTGGGTTGTATCGCTGTGAGGTCAGCGCACCAGCAGACCACACAAACCTAGGAGAGGTCAATGTCACCCTCAACGTACTGGGTGAGCTGCTGTGTCTGTGTGTTAGTAACAATGTCATCCACCCATCCTGTGCCTTTACATTTGAGTAATTTAACACTTATTCAGAGCAACTTGCAGTAGTGAGTGCACATATTTTCATACTTGTATTATTATGGTACTGTTCCCGTGTTGGACTGGAACCCATAACCCTGGCGTTGTGAGCACCATGCTCTACTACCTGAGACACACAGTTGTCTTGTGTGTTGTCAAATCAAATCAAATCAAATACTTTCATACTTGTATTATCATGGTACTGTTCCCGTGTTGGACTGGAACCCATAACCCTGGCGTTGTGAGCACCATGCTCTACTACCTGAGACACACAGTTGTCTTGTGTGTTGTCAAATCAAATCAAATCAAATATGTTCATACTTGTATTATCATGGTACTGTTCCCGTGTTGGACTGGAACCCATAACCCTGGCGTTGTGAGCACCATGCTCTACTACCTGAGACACACAGTTGTCTTGTGTGTTGTCAAATCAAATCAAATTGGCCACATACACATATTTAGCAAATGTTATTAAGGTTCAGCTAAATGCTAAATGTGTTCCTAGCTCCAACGGTGCAGTAGTATCTAACAATTCACAACAAAACACACAAATCTAAAAGTTAAAGAATGGAATTAAGAAATAAGACGGCGCAATGTTGGACTGGCATTGACTAAAATACAGTATATACATATGAAATGAGTAAAATAGTGTGTAAACATTACTAAAGTGACTATTACAGTCACCGAGAGAGGAAAGGGGTGAGGACAGAGAGGAGAGAGGGGTGAGGACAGAGATAGGAGGTCAGGACAGAGAGGAGAGAGGGGTGAGGACAGGGTGAGGAGGTGAGGACAGAGAGGAGGTGAGGAGAGAGGACAGAGATAGGAGGTGAGGACAGAGATAGGAGGTGAGGACAGGGTGAGGAGGTGAGGAGAGAGAGGAGAGAGAAGTGAGGACAGAGAGGAGGTGAGAATAGAGGACAGAGAGATGAGGTGAGGACAGAGATAGGAGGTGAGGACAGAGATAGGAGTTGAGGACAGGGTGAGGAGGTGAGGACAAAGAGGAGTGAGAAGTGAGGACAGAGAGGAGGTGAGGAGAGAGGACAGAAATAGGAGGTGAGGACAGGGTGAGGAGGTAAGGAAGGAGTGGAGGGAGGAGTGAGGACAGAGAGAAGAGTGAGGTGAGGAGAGATGGGTGAGGACAGAGGGAGGACAGATGGGGTGACGACAGAGGGAGGACAGATGGGGTGACGACAGAGGGAGGAGAGTCGGAGTAAGGACAGAGGGAGAATAGACAGGGTGAGGACAGAGGGAGGAGAGACAGAGTGAGGAAAGAGGGAGGAGAGACAGAGTGAGGACAGAGGGAGGACAGAGGGAGGAGAGACAGGGTGATGACAGAGGGAGGAGAGACATAGTGAGGACAGAGGGAGGAGAGACAGGGTGATGACAGAGGAAGGAGAGACAGAGGGAGGACAGAGGGAGGAGAGACAGAGTGAGGACAGAGGGAGGAGAGACAGGGTGATGACAGAGGGATGAGAGACGGAGTGAGGACAGAGGGAGGAGAGACAGGGTGATGACAGAGGAAGGAAAGATGAAGTCAGGACAGAGGGAGTAGAGACGGAGTGAGGACAGAGGGAGGAGAGACAGGGTGACGACAGAGGGAGTAGAGACAGGGTGATGACAGAAGGAGGAGAGATAGGGTGATGACAGAGGGAGGTGAGACGGAGTGAGGACAGCGGGAGGAGAGACAGGGTGATGACAGAGGGAGGAGAGCCAGAGTGAGGACTAAGGGAAGAGAGACATGTTGATGACAGAGGGAGGAGAGGGAGGAGAGACAGGGTGAGGACAGAGGGAGGAGAGACAGGGTGATGACAGAGGGAGGAGAGACATGGTGATGACAGAGGGAGGAGAGACAGGGTGATGACAGAGGGAGGAGAGACGGAGTGAGGACAGAGGGAGGAGAGACAGGGTGAGGACAGAGGGAGGACAGAGGGAGGAGAGACAGAGTGAGGACAGAGGGAGGAGAGATAGGGTGATGACAGAGAGAGGAGAGACGGAGTGAGGAGAGAGGGAGGAGAGACAGAGTGATGACAGAGGGAGGAGAGACAGGGTGATGAGAGAGGGAGGAGAGACGGAGTGATGACAGAGGGAGGAGAGACAGGGTGATGACAGAGGGAGGAGAGACAGAGTGATGACAGAGGGAGGAGAGACAGAGTGATGACAGAGGGAGGAAAGACAGGGTGATGACAGAGGGAGGCTGTATAGTGTGATGTAAGGTCATTAACATGCCTTTGATCAGGCATCTGAAGCACCTCCGTTACGTGTTACTCACAGTGTGTACATGTGTGTGTGCGTGCGTGTACATGCGTGTGTGTGTTGGCATTCCTGTCCTCCTTCCCCAGTGCCCCCCCACACCCCGTTCTGTGAGGTGCCCAGCTCAGTGCTGTCTGGGACAAGTGTAGAGCTCCACTGTAAGGACAAACTCAGTGTGCCCCCGTCTACCTTCCTCTGGTACAAAGACAACAAGGCCCTGAGCGCCACACACACCCCTGACATCGTCTATAGCATGGACACTGACACGGGAACACTGGTGAGTAACACCTAACGGAGGTGCTTCAGATGCCTGATCAAAGGCATGTTACATCACACTATACACCCTCCCTCTGTCATCACCCTGTCTCTCCTCCCTCTGTCATCACCCTGTCTCTCCTCCCTCTGTCATCACCCTGTCTCTCCTCCCTCTGTCATCACTCTGTCTCTCCTCCCTCTGTCATCACTCTGTCTCTCCTCCCTCTGTCATCACCCTGTCTCTCCTCCCTCTGTCATCACCCTGTCTTTCCTCCCTCTGTCATCACTCTGTCTCTCCTCCCTCTGTCATCACCCTGTCTCTCCTCCCTCTGTCCTCACTCCGTCTCTACTCCCTCTGTCCTCACTTCATCTTTCCTTCCTCTGTCATCACCCTGTCTCTCCTCCCTCTGTCATCACCCTGTCTCTCCTCCCTCTGTCATCACTCTGTCTCTCCTCCCTCTGTCATCACTCTGTCTCTCCTCCCTCTGTCATCACCCTGTCTCTCCTCACTCTGTCATCACCCTGTCTCTCCCCTCTGTCATCACCCTGTCTCTCCTCCCTCTGTCATCACTCCGTCTCTACTCCCTCTGTCCTCACTTCATCTTTCCTTCCTCTGTCATCACCCTGTCTCTCCTCCCTCTGTCCTCACTCCCTCTGTCCTCACTCTGTCTCTCCTCCCTCTGTCCTCCCTCTGTCTCTCCTTCCTCTGTCATCACCCTGTCTCTCCTCCCTCTGTCCTCACTATGTCTCTCCTCCCTCTGTCATCACCCTGTCTCTCCTCCCTCTGTCCTCCCTCTGTCCTCACTCCATCTCTCCTCCCTCTGTCATCACCCTGTCTCTCCTCCCTCTGTCCTCCCTCTGTCCTCCCTCTGTCCCCACCCTGTCCCTCCCCCTCCGTCCTCCCTCTATCCTCACCCTATCTCTCCTCCCTCTGTCCTCACCCTGTCTCTCCTCCCTCTGTCCTCACTCTGTCTCTCCTCCCTATGTCATCACCCTGTCTCTCCTCTCTCTGTCCTCCCTCTGTCCTCACTCTGTCCTCACCCTGTCCCTCCTCCCTCTGTCCTCCCTCTATCCTCACCCTGTCTCTCCTCCCTCTGTCCTCACCCTGTCTCTCCTCCCTCTGTCCTCCCTCTGTCCTCACCCTGTCTCTCCTCCATCTGTCCTCACTTCATCTCTCCTCTCTCTGTCCTCACTCCGTCTCTCCTCCCTCTGTTCTCACCCTGTCTCTCCTCCCTCTGTCCTCACCCTGTCTCTCCTCCCTCTGTCCTCCCTCTGTCCTCACCCTGTCTCTCCTCCCTCTGTCCTCACCCTGTCTCTCCTCCCTCTGTCCTCACCCTGTCTCTCCTCTCTATGTCATCACCCTGTCTCTCCTCCCTCTGTCCTCACCCTGTCTCTCCTCCCTCTGTCATCACCCTGTCTCTCCTCCCTCTGTTATCCCCCTGTCTCTCCTCCCTCTGTCCTCACTCTGTCCCCACCCTGTCCCTCCTCCCTCTGTCCTCCCTCTATCCTCACCCTGTCTCTCCTCCCTCTGTCCTCACCCTGTCTCTCCTCCCTCTGTCCTCACTCGTCTCTCCTCCCTCTGTCATCACCCTGTCTCTCCTCTCTCTGTCCTCCCTCTGTCCTCACTCTGTCCTCACCCTGTCCCTCCTCCCTCTGTCCTCCCTCTATCCTCACCCTGTCTCTCCTCCCTCTCTCATCACCCTGTCTCTCCTCCCTCTGTCATCACCCTGTCTCTCCTCCCTCTGTCATCCCCCTGTTTCTCCTCCCTCTGTCCTCACTCTGTCCCCACCCTGTCCCTCCTCCCTCTGTCCTCCCTCTATCCTCACCCTGTCTCTCCTCCCTCTGTCCTCACCCTGTCTCTCCTCCCTCTGTCCTCACTCGTCTCTCCTCCCTCTGTCATCACCCTGTCTCTCCTTTCTCTGTCCTCCCTCTGTCCTCACTCTGTCCTCACCCTGTCCCTCCTCCCTCTGTCCTCCCTCTATCCTCACCCTGTCTCTCTTCCCTCTGTCCTCACCCTGTCTCTCCTCCCTCCACTCCTCCCTCTGTCCTCACCCTGTCTCTCCTCCCTCTGTCCTCACTTTGTCTCTCCTCTCTCTGTCCTCACTCTGTCTCTCCTCTCTCTGTCCTCACCCTGTCTCTCCTCCCTCTGTCCTCACCCTGTCTCTCTTCCCTCTGTTCTCACCCTGTCTCTCCTCCCTCTGTCCTCCCTCTGTCCTCACCCTGCCTCTCCTCCCTCTGTCCTCACCCTGTCTCTCCTCCCTCTGTCCTCACCCTGTCTCTCCTCCCTCTGTCCTCACCCTGTCTCTCCTCCCTCTGTCCTCACCCTGTCTCTCCTTCCTCTGTCTTCACTCCGTCTCTCCTCCCTTTGTCATCACCCCGTCTCTCCTCCCTTTGTCATCACCCCGTCTCTCCTCCCTTTGTCATCACCCTGTCTCTCCTCTCTCTGTCATCACCCTGTCTCTCCTCCCTCTCTCATCACCCTGTCTCTCCTCCCTCTGTCATCACCCTGTCTCTTCTCCCTCTGTCATCCCCCTGTCTCTCCTCCCTCTGTCATCACCCCGTCTCTCCTCCCTCTGTCATCACCCTGTCTCTCCTCCCTCTCTCATCACCCTGTCTCTCCTCCCTCTGTCATCACCCCGTCTCTCCTCCCTTTGTCATCACCCTATCTCTCCTCCCTCTGTCATCACCCTGTCTCTCCTCCCTCTGTCATCACCCTGTCTCTCCTCCCTCTGTCATCACTCCGTCTCTCCTCCCTTTGTCCTCACTCCGTCTCTCCTCCCTCTGTCCTTACCCCCTCTCTTCTCTCTCTGCCCTCACCACCTCACTACTCTGTCTGTCCTCACCACCTCACTACTCTGTCTGTCCTCGCTTCCTCTCTTCTCTATCTGTCCTCACCCCCTCTCTCCTCTCTCTGTGTGTCTCTGGAGCAGAAGATTAAGAGTGTGTCCAAGGCCGACTCAGGCCAATACCGCTGTGAAGTCTCCAATCGGGTGGGGGCGTCCAAAAGCTCTGTGGCCCATCACATGAAGGTCATAGAATGTACGTACAATCCAGTGTGTCTGTGTGTGTGTCTGTGTGTGTGTCTGTGTGTGTGTCTGTGTCTGTGTGTGTGTGTCTGTGTTTGTGTCTGGGTGTGTGTCTCTGTGTGTGTCTGTGTGTGTGTCTGTGTGTGTGTGTCTGTGTGTGTGTGTGTCTGTGTGTTTGTGTCTGTGTGTGTGTGTCTGTGTGTTTGTGTCTGTGTGTGTGTGTCTGTGTGTTTGTGTCTGTGTGTGTGTGTCTGTGTGTGTGTGTCTGTGTGTGTGTGTCTGTGTGTGCTCTAGAATGTTTGTGGGTTTGTGGAAATTGGAACACTTTCTTTCTTTTCTTCCTCATCTCTTCTATCCAATCATTCTTCATCCTTCTCCAATCATCCTTCATCCTTCTCCAATCATCCTTCATCCTTCTCCAATCATCCCTCATCCTTTACTTTTCTGCCTCTCTCTGTTCTCTCTTGACTCCCGTCCCCTCTGCCGTGTAGGAGCATTGGGCCAGTCACCGAAAGGTTGCTGGATCGAATCCTCGATCTGACAAGGTAAAAATCTTTCGTTCTGCACCTGAGCAAGTCAGTTAACCCACTGTTCCCCGGGTGCCGATGACGGGGATGTCGATTAAGGCAGCCCCCCCACACCTCTCTGATTCAGAGGGGTTGGGTTAAACACAGAAGACACATTTCATTTGAATACATTCAGTTGTACAACTGACTAGGCATCCCCCTTTCCCCTTTCTTCATCCCTCTCTCCCTCTGTCCCCTCTCCTTCAGATCCGTTGAGCATGACGACATTGATAGCCGGAGCTGTAGGCCTCTTCCTGCTCATCCTCATATGCTGCCTGGATGTGTGTCTTCCATTGACAGGGCTGCTGCAAAATGGGTGAGTACATCACCACACAGACTATATGTGCTTGTGGCCGACTGATACAATTAAGCAATAAGGCACGAGGGGGTGTGGCATATGGCCAATATGCCACGGCTAAGGGATGTTCTTAGGCCCAACACAACGCGGAGTGCCTGGATACAGCCCTTAGCCGTGGTATAATGGCCATATCCCACAAACCCCCGAGGTGCCTTATTGTTATTATAAACTGGATACCAACGTAATTAGAGCAGTAAAAATAAGTGTTTAGTCATACCCGTGGTATACTGTCTGATATACAACTGCTGTCAGCCAATCAGCATTCAGGGCTCAGACTACCCAGTTTACAATGAAAAATATTTTCTAATTGTCCTGTTCCTCTTCTTTCTTCATGCTTGCCAACAGAGGAGCAGGAAGGAAGCAGGTCAGTATTTCAGACAATCATTCTGTCAACTTCTTATTGTGTTGCTGATGTGTGTGCATGTTATAGTTACACGTACAAGAGGTACAGTTTCACACAACTTACACACATATATATATATATATAAATATATAGGTTTGAACATATGTATATATATATATATACATATATATATATGTGTGTATGTTGTGTGAAACTGTACCTCTTGTACGTGTAACTATAACATGCATACACATCAGAAACACAATAAGAAGTTGACAGAATGATTGTCTGAAATACTGACCTGCTTCCTTCCTGCTCCTCTGTTGGCAAGCATGAAGAAAGAAGAGGAACAGGACAATTAGATATATAAATATATATATATATATATATATATATATATATATATATATATATACAGTGCCTTGCGAAAGTATTCGGCTGCCTTGAACTTTGCGACCTTTTGCCACATTTCAGGCTTCAAACATAAAGATATAAAACTGTATTTTTTTTGTGAAGAATCAACAACAAGTGGGACACAATCATGAAGTGGAACGACATTTATTGGATATTTCAAACTTTTTTAACAAATCAAAAACTGAAAAATTGGGCGTGCAAAATTATTCAGTCCCCTTAAGTTAATACTTTGTAGCGCCACCTTTTGCAGCGATTACAGCTGTAAGTGGCTTGGGGTATGTCTCTATCAGTTTTGCACATCGAGAGACTGACATTTTTGCCCATTCCTCCTTGCAAAACAGCTCGAGCTCAGTGAGGTTGGATGGAGAGCATTTGTGAACAGCAGTTTTCAGTTCTTTCCACAGATTCTCGATTGGATTCAGGTCTGGACTTTGACTTGGCCATTCTAACACCTGGATATGTTTATTTTTGAACCATTCCATTGTAGATTTTGCTTTATGTTTTGGATCATTGTCTTGTTGGAAGACAAATCTCCGTCCCAGTCTCAGGTCTTTTGCAGACTCCATCAGATTTTCTTCCAGAATGGTCCTGTATTTGGCTCCATCCATCTTCCCATCAATTTTAACCATCTTCCCTGTCCCTGCTGAAGAAAAGCAGGCCCAAACCATGATGCTGCCACCACCATGTTTGACAGTGGGGATGGTGTGTTCAGGGTGATGAGCTGTGTTGCTTTTACGCCAAACATAACGTTTTGCATTGTTGCCACAAAGTTCAATTTTGGTTTCATCTGACCAGAGCACCTTCTTCCACATGTTTGGTGTCTCCCAGGTGGCTTGTGGCAAACTTTAAACTACACTTTTTATGGATATCTTTAAGAAATGGCTTTCTTCTTGCCACTCTTCCATAAAGGCCAGATTTGTGCAATATACGACTGATTGTTGTCCTATGGACAGAGTCTCCCACCTCAGCTGTAGATCTCTGCAGTTCATCCAGAGTGATCATGGGCCTCTTGGCTGCATCTCTGATCAGTCTTCTCCTTGTATGAGCTGAAAGTTTAGAGGGACGGCCAGGTCTTGGTAGATTTGCAGTGGTCTGATACTCCTTCCATTTCAATATTATCGCTTGCACAGTGCTCCTTGGGATGTTTAAAGCTTGGGAAATCTTTTTGTATCCAAATCCGGCTTTAAACTTCTTCACAACAGTATCTCGGACCTGCCTGGTGTGTTCCTTGTTCTTCATGATGCTCTCTGCGCTTTTAACGGACCTCTGAGACTATCACAGTGCAGGTGCATTTATACGGAGACTTGATTACACACAGGTGGATTGTATTTATCATCATTAGTCATTTAGGTCAACATTGGATCATTCAGAGATCCTCACTGAACTTCTGGAGAGAGTTTGCTGCACTGAAAGTAAAGGGGCTGAATATTTTGCACGCCCAATTTTTCCGTTTTTGATTTGTTAAAAAAGTTTGAAATATCCAATAAATGTCGTTCCACTTCATGATTGTGTCCCACTTGTTGTTGATTCTTCACAAAAAAATACAGTTTTATATCTTTATGTTTGAAGCCTGAAATGTGGCAAAAGGTCGCAAAGTTCAAGGGGGCCGAATACTTTCGCAAGGCACTGTATATATATATATATATATATATATATGTATATATATATACACAGTTGAAGCAGGAAGTTTACACACACTTAGGTTGGAGTCTTTAAAACTCATTTTTCAACCACTCCACAAATTTCTTGTTAATAAACTATAGTTTTGGCAAGGCGGTTAGGACATCTACTTTGTGCATGACACAAGTATTTTTTCCAACAAATGTTTACAGACAGATTATTTCACTTACTGTATCACAATTCCAGTGTGTCAGAAGTTTACATACACTAAGTTGACTGTGCCTTTAAACAGCTTGAAAAAAATAAATAAAAATGATGTCATGGCTTTAGAAGCTTCTGATAGGCTAATTGACATCATTTGAGTCCATTGGAGGTGTACCTGTGGATGTATTTCAAGGTCTACCTTCAAACACAGTGCCTCTTTGCTTCACATCATGGGAAAACCAACAGAAATCAGCTAAGACCTCAGAAAAAAAATTGTACACCTCCACAAGTCTGGCTCATCCTTGGGAGTGTAAACACCATGGGACCATGCATCCGTCATACCGCTCAGGAAGGAGACGCATTCTGTCTCCTAGAGATGAACGTACTTTGGTGCGAAAAGTGCTAACTCAATCCCAGAACAACAGCAAAGGACCTTGTGAAGATGCTGGAGGAAACATGTACAAAAGTATCTATATCCACTGTAAAACTATATCCTATATCGATATAACCTGAAAGGCCTCTCAGCAAGGACGAAGTCACTGCTCCAAAACCGCCATTAAAAAGCCAGACTACGGTTTGCAACTGCATATGGGGACAAAGATCGTACTTTTTGGAGAAATGTCGTCTGGTCTGATGAAAAGAAAATACAACTGTTTGGCCAAAATGACCATCGTTATGTTTGGAGGAAAAAGGGGGATGCTTGCAAACTGAGGAACACCATCCCAACTGTGAAGCAAGGGGGTGACAGCATCATGTTGTGGGGGTGCTTTACTGCAGGACGGACTGGTGCACTTCACAAAATAGATGGCATATAAAATTTGTGGGCAGAACTGAAAAAGCCGGTGCGAGCAAGGAGGCCTACAAACCTGACTCAGTTACACCAGCTCTGTCAGGAGGAATGGGCCAACATTCACTCAACTTATTGTGGAAGGCTACCTGAAATGTTTGACCCAAGTTAAACAATTCAAAGGCAATGCTACCAAATACTAATTGAGTGTATGTACACTTCTGAACCACTGGGAATGTGATGAAAGAAATAAAAGCTGAAATAAATAATTATCTCTACTATTATTCTGACATTTTACATTCTTAAAATAAAGTGGTGATCCTAACTGACCTAAGACAGGGACATTTTAGTAGGATTAAATGTCAGGAATTGTGAAAAACTGAATTTAAAAGTATTTGGCTAAGGTGTATGTAAACGTCCGACTTCAACTGTATATGGTACTTTAATTGGGCTCCCGAGTGGTGCAGCGGTCTAAGGCACTGCATCTCAGTGCTAGAGGCATCATCACAGACACTCTGGTTAAATCCCAGGCGCTATCGCAACCGGCCGTGATTTGGAGTCCCATATGGCGGCGCACAATTGGCCCTGTGTCGTCCGGGTTTGGCCGGTGTAGGTTGTCATTGTAAATTAGAATTTGCTCTTAACTGACTGGCCTAGTTAAGTAGAGGTAAAAAAAGGACAGGCTTGTGGTAATGGTTGCAGCAGAACTAGTGAAATGGTATCAAATACATGAGACATATCGTTTCCATGTGTTTGATGCCGTTCCAGCTATTATTATGAGTTGTCCTCCCGTCAGTAGCCTCCACTGATATACATGGCTGAGACTCTCAATGTCATAACTCTTCTTAACAGAAAAATACATTCATTCATTGTGGTGTGTGTGTCTCTGTTTTTTTGTTGCACCAACTTCTACAGTCCACCTCCTCCCCCCACCAGAAATGTGAGTGTGTTGCCATTCCCTGTTGTTGTTGATCAGGAACGGTAATTATTCCTTGTACTGTCAGTATTAACTTAGTTGAGCAGTGGTCTTGTTTTAAATTGGACTGTTCTTTGAGCAGTTGTTGACCACACCAGTGTATTGATAAGCCTGAGTTGTTGAGTGAGTTGGTAATAATAGTAACCAGTCTAGTTAACTGATGGATACGCCTTTCCCTTTCTGCAGCCCAAGAACTACAAACACACCCAGTCCTTCATGATCTGAGGGTATAGCACGCACACACACACACACACACACACATAAACACACACACACCGAGTCCTTCATGATCTGAGGGTATAGCACGCACACACACACACACACATAAACACACACACACACACACACACACACACACACACACACACACACACACAAACAAACACACCCAGTCCTTCATGATCTGAGGGTATAGCAGGCACACACACACACACATACACACACACACACACAAACACACCCAGTCCTTCATGATCTGAGGGTATAGCACGCACACACACACACACACACACACACACACACAAACACACACACACACACACAAACACACCCAGTCCTTCATGATCTGAGGGTATAGCACGCACACACACAAACACACACACACACACACACAAATACACCCAGTCCTTCATGATCTGAGGGTATAGCACGCACATAAACACACACACACACACACACAAACACACCCAGTCCTTCATGATCTGAGGTTATAGCACGCACACAAACACACACACACACACACACACACACACACACACACACAAACACACCCAGTCCTTCATGATCTGAGGGTATAGCACGCACATAAACACACACACACACACACACAAACACACCCAGTCCTTCATGATCTGAGGGTATAGCACGCACATACACACACACACACACACACACCCAGTCCTTCATGATCTGAGGGTATAGCACGCACACACACACACACACACACACACACACACACACACACACACACACACACACACACAAACAAACACACCCAGTCCTTCATGATCCGAGGGTATAGCACGCACACACACACACACACACACACGCACATACACACACACACACGCACATACACACACACACGTACACACATTCAGTGGATGGATGGAGAGAATGTGCAACAGAATACATATTTTAGCTAGCTTACACCACCTATGATAAAGCTCGCCACGGTACCCTTCTCTGTGTGTGTTTTATTTACAATTCTGCTGTTTATGACTGTACTGAGAAGCAATGAATTATATTACCATCGCTGTTTTACAGAGATATTTGTATACTTATAATTTTTAAGTATTTGTTTTGGGCTTTTGTGTGATGAAGGATGTGTCATGTTTGAACTGGTGTTTGTATGCACTGACTATGCACATGTGACTATTAAATAATCTGAATATCTTGTTTTTCATTCAATATATTTGACCACAGGTTGCCTCCTATTTGACAAAATGATACGTTTGGCCATAAACCTTATACTGATCCCATTATATTTTTAAATATCTTAAAATGTATAAGGGATAAAGTGGTAGTTAGGTGAAAATTAGTCGGTTGAAAAA
Organism: Oncorhynchus mykiss; assembly: GCF_057628025.1. Taxonomy (NCBI): domain Eukaryota; kingdom Metazoa; phylum Chordata; class Actinopteri; order Salmoniformes; family Salmonidae; genus Oncorhynchus; species Oncorhynchus mykiss. The sequence continues at coordinate 85,316,437 of NC_143024.1, read as the reverse complement.
AATGAACAAACGTTTGAATGTTCAAGCTGTCATCATGCACAGATCTCCTTCGAGTTGGTTCCCTCAAGGTGGTGCTACAGAGCAGGATATTTCTCTGGGGCAAACACAGCACAGAGACCTTAGCTAAGACTTAGCTTGTATCTATTAGTGGTCCATAAACAATGTCTCTCGTGTTCATTTTTTATTTTATTGTTCCATTGTTCTTCTGCTGCCTCTACGTTTGGGCCATAAGATGTTTTTCTGACCATCAATTCAATTCAGTTTTTTCAATTATGTGTGTGTGCATTTGTGTATGATCTCGTATGTTTGTGCATATGTTTGGGATCTTGTGCTTGTGTACATGCGCGTGTGTGAGTGTGGTCTTGTCACTGTGTGTGTGTGTGACCTTGGTCTTGTCACTGTGTGTGTGAGGGAGGTGACGACTGTCCCCCAGATTGTGCGCCAGAACCTCCTGTTGTCAGATGTTAAATTAAGCCTCAAACAAGCTCTCCGCTAAGACGTATGCTTGGCCTGTCTCTCTCTGTGCCCGCCTCTGCTAAACAGACATTAGCCATGCATCACATAACACTGAGAATACAGTAGTGCTGAGTGGTTAGTGCTTTTTTGAGGTCGGTTTGGCTTGGGGTGAGTGATTAGTGCTAATTGAGGTCGGTTTGGGTTGGGTTCGTAAAAAAATATATTAATTTGGATTATGAATATATGACCTTGCAATTATTTAAGTTTTTTAATAGAAATTCCAAAGCCAAATATTGAGAACATTCAAATGCCAAAACATTGGAAACTTTCCATTGTCTCCAACAACATAGGACAAAGCAATTAATAAGGACCAAATGATGGTGACTGCCCGTTAGTTTATCACTTATTAATCATCATTTACTCACATTACTTTAATTCAATAACAGATTTAGGTTGTGTATAGCATATAACTTTATCAGATTACTTGATTATTTAATTTCTTAAAATCGTAATCTCATCTCTCAGGCAATAGAAGCCAGACAACCATCTAACGTTATATATGTGCTCTTGGCTAGCAAAAACGGTAGTCAGTGATCCTTGGGCTGCAACAGCTGCCCATACTGCAGAGCTGTCGAGACATCAATAGTTTAGTAGTTCTTCAAAAGTAGAGAATACATTCTTTCAAGACTGCTACAACTATGAATCCGCTATAACTACCTCACAAACTGTCTCTATTCTTCTCGTCATTGTGTTTACATTCCACAGCCGGGAAGAATAGGCGCAATGGATTCTGGTCATTGACCACGTTTTCCGCAATTAATTAAATCGAATATTTTCCTATTGAAACTATTTATATCTAGAGAAATGGCGCGTTAAGTTCACAAAAAATAACGAATTAAATGGAATTTATGTAATTCAACCGACATCGGTCAATTAGTTGTTTAATAATTTAAAAAAACGAAATTTCATGAACCGCTCAGCACGAGAAAACAGTTAGCGAGGCATCAGTATTACATCACGCTGAGAAAACAGACGTTACACCAGGCAGCAGCATCACAATAGACTTCGACCAAGGCTCCTGAGACATTACATCTGGTGTGTATTCACTGAGGTGAAACATTCAGAAACATATAATTAGAATACAGGATCTCTATGTTCAGAACATTTGCAAATAGGAATGCAAATTGTATTTGTATTTATTAAGGATCCCCTTTAGCTACTGCCAAGGCAGCAGCTACTCTTCCTGGGGTCCAGAAACTTTAAGGCACTTATATACAATAAAAAGTATTACATGTCATATCTACCACATATCTACAGTACATGTGTACGTGTGTGTAGAGTGTGTGTTATCATGCGTATGTGTATGTGTGTGTCTTTTCACAGTCCACAGTGTTCCATAACCTGTATTTGTATCTGTTTTTCTTTTACCTGATTCTACTGCTTGCATCAGTAACCTGATGTGGAATAGAGTTCCATGTAGTCATGGCTCTATGCACAGTAGTACTGTGCGCCTCCCATAGTCTGCTCTGGACTTGGGGATTGTGAAGAGACCTCTGGTGGCATGTCTGTAATGAATATAGCTGACATGATGCCCAATTGAGTTCTGCAGGACTGAATGTCATATCTGTTCTATACTGAACAAAAATATAAACAAGGCATGTAAGGTGTCGGTCCCATGTTTCATGAGCTAAAGTAAAAGATCACAGAAATGTTCAATATGCACAAGCTTATTTCTCTCAAATTTTGCACACACATTTGTTTACATCCCTGTTACTGAGCATTCTTCCTTTGCCAAGACAATCGTCAGTAAGCTAATTAAACAGCAGGATCATTACACAGGTGCACCTTGTGCTGTGGACAATAAAAGGCCACTCTAAAATGTGCAGTTTTGTCACAGCAGTGGCATAGTGCAAAGGAGGTTTGCCGGGAGGGAGGAGGAAATGGTGACTGTTCTTGAATCTGAAAGTGCGGCAAGAGAAGTGTGTGATAAGGAATGGAAAATAGTGAAATCAAAGAATGGATCAAAACAAGCAAAAGTTGTAGTAGAAGACAAGGACTGGTCCAATAATGCATTTCTTATTGGACTGTTTTTTTTTGGACGAGGAGATTTATTTGGGAAATCCATTTGTTATATCGAGGACTGTGAAGAAACCAGTGGGAAGGGTGAATTCAATCAAGGTGACTAGAATTAACCCTGTTTTGGTTAATTGTGTTGATGAAGAACAGAGTACACTGGATCTGGCTATATTGCCCACGTCAGAAGTAACGTATTGGTCTTCGGAGCAGGGCGCCTGCCCAAGGAGTTACATCTGGAGTTTCGTTGAATATAGTACCTTAGTCATAAAATCCCAGGAGTGGTCAGTACACGTCGCCTGACCCGTATGGGAAATGGAAGGGAGAAAAGCCTGTCAATATTATTGTTGTTTGAGGAGACTACCTGAATATGTGAAGCTTGGATATGTGAGGTATGCCGTGAGAGGATTTGTGTGTGGAAATTGTAAAGGACATGGTAACTTTTCAAATGTTTTCAGACAGGAGAAGTATGAATTTTAAAAATCTGTGATTGGAAAATGTTGCAACTGTGGTGGGTATCATACTCCGGACTTCCCTGAGTGCCCTGTTAGGGTGAAGGAGGTCAAGGTGTCAAGGATCAGGGCTTCCAATGGATCTCCAATGTGGAGGTGGTGAAGAGTTGAATGGGCAAGGGGCAACAGTGTTGAAGATATGTTGGTGGATGCATTGCAACCAGTTGCTAATGTTTTAAGTCAATCGGGTGATCTGGATACATTCATCGTGAAGAAGGGGGATTTTGTGGCATTTATAGCCACAGTGATTAATATCTAAGAAGTCCAAAGTCTGGATATCATTATATCTAGAGCCAAGAAGTTTTTGGGGTACCAAGACTTGACAGAAGCATGGCAGAAGCACTAAAAGGACTATTGTCGCTTGGAAATGTCCAGCCTTCACAAGTGGCTTCTGGGGATCTTCTGTGTTGGGACTTGATTAGAATTAGGTTTTTACAGAAAAGCAGGTTGATTTTGTTTAGTTAATTTTGTTTTTGGTAGTTTGTATGATTTTCTATTTATCTTTACTTTTTGGGATCTTTATTATCCACCTGCATGGTAGGTGGCGGAATGCACATTTAATTGTTGCAAACACCCTTATTCCATAGAAGAAGAAGCATTTTTGTCACACAACACAATGCCATAGATGTCTCAAGTTTTGAGGGAGCGTACAATTGGCATGCAGACTGCAGAAATGTCTACCAGAGCTGTTTGCCAGAGAATTGAATGCTAATTTCTCTACCATAAACCGCTTCAATGTTATTTTAGAAAATTTGGTAGTATGTCCAACCGCCTCACAACCGCAGACCATGTGTAACCACGCCAGCCCAGGAACTCCACATCCGGCTTCTTCACCTGCGGGATGGTCTGAGACGCCGGAGAACTGATAAAACTGTGGGTTTGCATAAGCGAAGAATGTCTGCACAAACTGTCAGAAACCGTCTCAGGGAAGCTCATCTGCATGCTCGTTGACCAGGGTCTTGACCTGACTGCAGTTCGGCATCGTAACTGACTTCAGTGGGAAAATGCTCACATTCGATGGCCCAAGGCACGCTGGAGAAGTGGGTTCTTCACGGTTTCAACTGGTCTGGGCAGATGGCAGACAGTGTGTATGGAGTCATGTGAGAGAGCGGTTTGCTGATGTTAGCAAACCATTCTCTTGAGTATGTTCTTGTGAGGACGAGAATGTATAAAACATCACATATGATAAGCATTCGCACTTCCCATACCATATTACCTCACGCTGCATATCTCCATTCACTGAACCTTCTTCCAGCCAGGACAATGGCAACAATAAACATCAAACAAGATATACACAAAGCAAACGTTTTACATCATAATTACCAGCAAGCTCTATGTGAATCGTAATAATCGAGCAATCCAGATAGTTAAACAGGCTAAAATGACCTTAAACCAATGGTATACATTGTTCATGGGTAGCTAGCTACCAATTCTTTGTGGCTAGCTAGCTAGCCAGATAGCTCTATTGACTTATGATGGACTTACTCTTTCACTGAACCCTCTTCCAGCCAGGACAATGGCAATAGAGACCAAACAAGATATACACAAAGCAACCGTTTTACTTCATAACTATCAGCTAGCTACATGTGTATCATAATAATGCAGCTAACCAGATAGTTGAACAGGCAACAATGACCTAAAACTAATGGGTAGATGTCAATTATTCATGGGTAGCTAGCTAGCAAACAATTCTTTGTGGATATCTGGCTAGCTAACAGTAGTAGCTAGCCGGTTAACCCAATTGAATTACTATAGGCTTGCAATTTATGCACACTACAGTGGGTATCGTAGGCAGGTTAACATGGCTCAAATAATGGCCGCCATTGACTTCAAGAAATGTAGAAAACATTTTTACGTGGTTGCATCATATTTCTGTGCATACTTTCCGTTGAAGCTTGCATGCTTCAAAATATGTACAAACAATTTTTGATTTGGACTCATCCTTCGACCCTCCTGTGCTCCAATTTGCGTGCTCGGAGCATGGTAGTTTTCATTTTGATAAATACCCCTTGTCGCTGAGAATATGCTCCTTATTTGAAACAGGTGGCACAATACATACATCTTCTGACACACTCCTCTTTCACAGTTCCTCTTTTCACTTTCATGTTTAAAATAAACTGGTAGTGTTGTTGTCGAGACCTCACATGCACTCACACACAGACTCATGAGCACACACACAACAACTCACAAAGATATGCACATACATATACAGGTACACAAAGATATGCACATACATATACAGGTGCAATCAGAAAGTATTCAGATCCCCTTTTCCACATTTTGTTACATTACAGCTTTATTCTAAAATATTTTTTTTTTTTTAAATGTCCTCATCAATCTACACACAATACCCCATAATGACAAACCGAAAACAGGTTTTGATAGATTTTTTGCCAATTACATACGTTTTCAGAACCTTTCCTATGAGACTCGAAATTGAGCTCAGGTGTGTCCTGTTTCCATCAACTTGATTGGAGTCCACTTGTGGTAAATTAAATTTATTGGACATTATTTGGAAAGGGACACACAGTTGACAGTGCATTTCAGAGCAAAAACCAAGCTATGAGGACAAAGGAATTATCCATAGTGCTCCGAGATAGGATTGTGTCGAGGCACAAATCTGTGGGGAAGGGTACCAAAACATTCCTGCAGCATTGAAGGTCCCCAAGAACACAGTGGCCTTCATCATTATTAAATGAAAGAAGTTTGAAATCACCAATTGGGGGAGAAGGGCCTTGATCAGGGAGGTGATCAAGAACCCAATGGTAACTCTGACCTTTGGCCTGGAGGAAACCAGGCACCATCCCTATGGTGAAGCACGGTGGTGGCAGCATCATGCTGTGGGAATGTTTTTCAGCGGCAGGGGCTGGGAGACTAGAGAGACCTGCTCCAGAGGGCTCAGGACTTCGGACAGGGGAGAAGGTTCACCTTCCAACAGGATAACGACCCTAAGAACACAGCCAAAACAATGCAGGATTGGCTTCAGGACAAGTCTCTGAATGTCCTTGAGTGGCCCAGCCAGAGCCCGGACTTGAACCCAATCGAACATCTCTGGAGAGACCTGAAAATAGCTGTACAGCGACGCTCCAAATCCAGCCATAACAAAGAGGTTGAATACATTTCAGTTTACATTTTTTATCAGTTAGTAAAAGTGTAGAAATACATCATTCCACTTTGATGTTATGGGGTAGTATGTGTAGGCCTTGTGACAACAACAAAAATACATTTAATCCATTTGAAATCCAGGCTGTAACACAACAAAATGTGGAAAAAGTCAAGAGGTGTAAATACTTTCTGAAGACACTGTATGTACAGCCTATTAATAGAAACCAGAACTGAGCTAAGATACTGAGGCAACTCAACATTAGGAAGGTGTTATTAATGTTTTGTACACTCCCCTATGTTCCCTCATCTCCCCATAACTCTAACCTCTCTCCCTCACGCCCATATCCCCTCTCCCCCATCACTCACTGCTCTCTCTCACCCCGGTGTACCCTCCCCTCCCCATCATCACTAACTACCCCACTGCCTCATCCCTCTGCCCCTCATCCCCTATAGTCCATACCTCATCAGCCCAGCTCCATCCTCTCTCCTTTACTTCCTCATGCCTTAAAGCTGAAATCCCTAAAGGGAACACAGCACCACTGACTCACCCCTCTGCCCCTCATCCCCTATAGTCCAAACCCCATCAGCCCAGCTCCATCCTCTCTTACTCATGCCTTAAAGCTGAAATCCCTAAAGGGGACACAGCACCACTGACTCACCCCTCTGCCCCTCATCCCCTATAGTCCAAACCCCATCAGCCCAGCTCCATCCTCTCTTTCTCATGCCTTAAAGCTGAAATCCCTAAAGGGAACACAGCACCACTGACTCACCCCTCTGCCCCTCATCCCCTATAGTCCAAACCCCATCAGCCCAGCTCCATCCTCTCTTTCTCATGCCTTAAAGCTGAAATCCCTAAAGGGGACACAGCACCACTGACTCTCCCCTCTGCCCCTCATCCCCTATAGTCCATACCCCATCAGCCCAGCTCCATCCTCTCTCCTTCTCTTACTCATGCCTTAAAGCTGAAATCCCTAAAGGGAACACAGCACCACTGACTCTCCCCTCTGCCCCTCATCCCCTATAGTCCATACCCCATCAGCCCAGCTCCATCCTCTCTCCTTCTCTTACTCATGCCTTAAAGCTGAAATCCCTAAAGGGAACACAGCACCACTGTTCTCCCAGGCATCTGTGTTCTTCTTTTGTTTTGTTGATGAAAGAAGAGTTGCAGTACATATTCTGATGTTCTATCGCTCGTGATGATGTCAGATGGAAAAGAGTTGCAGTACATATTCTGATGTTCTATCGCCAGCGTGATGATGTCAGATGGAGAAAAGAGTTGCAGTACATATTCTGATGTTCTATCGCCAGCGTGATGATGTCAGATGGAGAAAAGAGTTGCAGTACATATTCTGATGTTCTATCGCCAGCGTGATGATGTCAGATGGGGAAAAGAGTTGCAGTACATATTCTGATGTTCTATCGCCAGCGTGATGATGTCAGATGGAAAAAAATGGCGGTTTCAAAAACTACGGATTTCAGCTTCAAAGCTAGAGTCCTTAGTTGCTGCATCCGTTTTGGGATTTTTAAATGAATTATATATACCCATTGATTCTTGAAGAATATAACTTATAAATGCCTCATGAGCTTAGTTCAACTGTCATACCTAGGGTTGCAAAGCTACCGGTAATTTACCAAAGTTAACATAATCTTCTGTTATTTTGGTTATTGACAGAACATCTATTGGAATCTATGGTAACTTTGGAGATTTATACTTGAACAACTTACAAAATATATATTCATATATAGTATGTATTATTTTTTGTTGTTGATCTGTGTCCATATTGTCCATGAGTTTTTACTAGATAGACCATATGATTCAAGAGAAATAGCCCAATTAATGAGAAAAGCATCTAATCAACAATAGTTTCCATTAACTCTGCAACTCTTCCAACTATATATATTTTTTTTTTCACAACTGCCACCAGTTTGATGCCAAAACATTGATAACAAATTAATATTGATGCAGTTAAATAAATAAAAGTGTATATTAAACACCAATAGCATTTATGTTATGGTACATATTTAGGATAATCAAATAAAATCACCTTATTTAATGATTAAATATATTGTACATGTGATAAGGCCACACAGAGAGGCAGAAATCTGAATCTGAAGTATCCAAAAATTATACTAAATTTAATCTTATAAAATTCCCATTTATACCATAATATTTACCAAAAATCTGGTAGTTTACTGGTAAATGTCAAACGTTTCCAGTAATATCTCAGCTAGTACGTTTGGTTCCTTGGAAGTTGTGGGAATGTACATTTTTGGTTTCCCATTGGTTCTAGGAACAAAGCCACACACACACACACACACACACACACACACATTAATTTGCTTAGGCATTGATCAGCAAACACATTTCTTTTTTATTGTGCCACAGCGTCAGTGAGAGTCAAACCTATGATCTTCTTTTCTCTATCCAGGATGGAGCTAGCATGATACAAAGCTGATCATTTTAATCTATTTAAACAGACCCCATATTAATATCAGGGGTGGCCTAGCCACCATCAGGGGTGGGCGTAGCCAACACACCTGAACTTGACAAGATAGAGAATAGAGAGAGTTTAGTTGAAAATAGAACAGAATATATGTTTTTTTTTTAAACATTCTTAGAACATTCTTTGAACGTTGCTAATGTTTTCTTGTGTTTTTTCATTGAACGTTTTTTTAATGTTCTGAGAACATTACTTTAAATATAACCACAAGGATACCCGCAGAAAACATTATGCAGCAGTACCTTTATTTCTCCAGGTAAGAAAAACACTTTGAGGTTAGTGTCACGTTCTGACCTTTATTTCCTTTGTTTTGTCATTATTTAGTATGGTCAGGGTGTGAGTTGGGGTGGGCAGTCTGTTTGTTTTTCTATGATTTGGGGTATTTCTATGTTTCGGCCTAGTATGGTTCTCAATCAGAGGCAGGTGTCATTAGTTGTCTCTGATTGAGAATCATACTTAGGTAGCCTGGGTTTGACTGTGTGTTTGTGGGTGTTTGTTCCTGTCTCTGTGTTTGCGCCAGATAGGGCTGTTTTAGGTTTTCACGGTTCTTGTTTTGTTAGTCTGTTCATGTGTAGAGTCTTTATTAAAGAACCATGAATAGAAACCACGCTGCATTTTGGTCCGCCTCTCCTTCAAGTCAAGAAAACCGTTACAGTTAGAAGAACGTTTCTTAACATCCTCGGAACGTTCTAAGATAACTTTAAATCGAACCACGAGGAAACCGGTAGAAAACGTAATGCTGAAGTACTGAAATGCCCACCTAAGAAACATGGTTCTCAGAATGTTATGTGCCAGCTGGGTATCCTGTACCATTCCCAGAACATTGTAGGAAGGTTGTATACAAAATAACTGTAGGACAACCACGTTCTTACCAAGCTCTAAGAAACATATGGAACGTTATGTGCTAGCTGGGATACCTTCCATTTGCAACCCTAGTCGTACCCCATCACAACCCAAAATATATACGTTTGTTTCCTCCACTGTTTGTAAAGAACGTTAAATGTAAACAAACACTGTATAGCCTCAAAACAAGGTTAAAACTATACATTTTATATCACAAATGGTCTGTCCTTGCATCCATAGCTTTGTCTATTAATTTCAGAGTGGTTACATTTCGCCAACCCCATCCCTTAGATTTTTAGCGAAAGAGATGCAGGGAGAACGTATTTTCAGTGAAGGATACTAGCCTTAAGCCACTCCTAAGCATTCTGGGAAGTAACGGACAGCTTTAATGTCCGTGTGTGTGAGTGTGGTGTGTGTGTGTGTGTGTGTGATATACACTAACATGTCTATGCTTGTGGGGGAATTGGTTCTATTCATTATTTTTTTGTTTCCATTTGACTGTCTGTTCAGTTCTGTTTCCCTACCATACATCTGTTTTCCACCTGCACAAATGTTTAGCGGTGCTCAGTAACTTTTCTTTTCTCAGTTCTGGTTTCTAATAATATACTGAAGGAGTTACACCCAGTGGTGATTTTAGCATGTCGGGCTTGGTCGGGCTTTGCTGGACACATGCCATCAAAGCCACTAAACAACACAACACTTAACAATACATTAATTGCACTATAACAGTGACAAATGGTGCCCACAAACTGTTAGGGCCGACATAGAGCTGTCCCACCAGCAGAGTCCCAACACCTTACCACTGCTACACCTGGCTTTCAGTGGAGCCTTGTCTGTCAGCGAAACAGTTCATTCAGCCTCATTCACTGCCTTTCAAAAAAACACATTTTTTATTTAACCTTTATTTATCCAGATAAGAAAGACCCTTTAAGGTTAGAAACCTCTTTTAAATATAGCTGATATGTGTCACGTGTGCTCCCTCTCCCGCCTCTAGGTCACCAGGCTGCTCGTTAGGACGCACACCTGTCACCAGTGTTAGGCGCATAATGACACTCATCTGCACTCCATCCCCTCCTTGATTACCTGCCCTATATACACTGCTCAAGGGAACACTAAAATAACACATCCTAGATCTGAATGAATGAAATATTCTTATTAAATACTTTTTTCTTTACCTAGTTGAATGTGCTGACAACAAAATCACAAAAATTATCAATGGAAATCAAATTTATCAACTCATGGAGGTCTGGATTTGGAGTCACACTCAAAATTAAAGTGGAAAACCACACTACAGGCTGATCCAACCTTGATGTAATGTCCTTAAAACAAGTCAAAATGAGGCTCAGGAGTGTGTGTGGCCTCCACGTGCCTGTATGACCTCCCTACAACGCCTGGGCATGCTCACGCCAACTCCTGGACAGTCTGTGGGTTGCAGCGTGGCGTTGGTGGATGGAGCGAGACATAATGTCCCAGATGTGCTCAATTGGATTCAGGTCTGGGGAACGGGTGGGCCAGTCCATAGCATCAATGCCTTCCTCTTGCAGGAACTGCTGACACACTCCAGCCACATGAGGTCTAGCATTGTCTTGCTTTAGGAGGAACCCAGGGCCAACCGCACTAGCATATGGTCTCACAAGGGGTCTGAGGATCTCATCTCGGTACCTAATGGCAGTCAGGCTACCTCTGGCGAGCACATGGAGGGCTGTGTGGCCCCCCAAAGAAATGCCACCCCACACCATGACTGACCCACCGCCAAACCGGTCATGCTGGAGGATGTTGCAGGCAGCAGAACGTTCTCCACGGCGTCTCCAGACTCTGTCACGTGTGCTCAGTGTGAACCTGCTTTCATATGTGAAGAGCACAGGGCGCCAGTGGTGAATTTGCCAATCTTGGTGTTCTCTGGCAAATGCCAAACATCCTGCACGGTGTTGGGCTGTAAGCACAACCCCCACCTGTGGACGTCGGGCCCTCATACCACCCTCATGGAGTCTGTTGCTGACCGTTTGAGCAGACACATGCACATTTGTGGCCTGCTGGAGGTCATTTTGCAGGGCTCTGGCAGTGCTCCTCCTGCTCCTCATTGCACAAAGGTGGAGGTAGTGGTCCTGCTGCTGGGTTGTTGCCCTCCTACGGCCTCCTCCACGTCTCCTGATGTACTGGCCTGTCTCCTGGTAGCGCCTCCATGATCTGGACTCTACGCTGACAGACACAGCAAACCTTCTTGCCACAGCTCGCATTGATGTGCCATCCTGGATGAGCTGCACTACCTGAGCCACTTGTGTGGGTTGTAGACTCCGTCTCATGCTACCACTAGAGTGAAAGCACCGCCAGCATTCAAAAGTGACCAAAACATCAGCCAGGAAGCATAGGAACTGAGAAGTGGTCTGTGGTCACCACCTGCAGAACCACTCCTTTATTGGGGGTGTCTTGCTAATTGCCTATAATTTCCACCTGTTGTCTATTCCATTTGCACAACAGCATGTGACATTTATTGTCAATCAGTGTTGCTTCCTAAGTGGACAGTTTGATTTCACAGAAGTGTGATTGACTTGGAGTTACATTGTGTTGTTTAAGTGTTCCCTTTATTTTTTTGAGCAGTGTATGTCACTCCCTTTGGTTTCTTCCCCAGGAGTCATTGTTCCTGTATCTGTTTCATGTCAGTGTGCTGTTCGTGGGTCTTGTTTTGTTTATTTATTAAATGTTTTCACTCCCTGAACTTGCTTCCCGACTCTCAGCGCTACTCGTTACAGAATGATGTCGGGTTCAGGTGTTGGAGCCGGAGCTACCTGGGAGGCCTCAGACGATTTGTAGGCTCGATAGGCTCCCATGCCGAAGCTAGATAAAACAGGTTCCCGTGCCTCAGCTGAGGCACTCATGGCCGATGAGCACCGATACGTTTTATCTAAAATTTATCTTCATTATCTCTATTAATATGACAAGGATTAAAAAGGATTTGCCAGTAGATTGTCGACTTGATTCATGATGACGACTGCTAGTTAAGTGAAAGTAAGATGTTGATCAGTCCAATCAAAGCTACTGTACATATAACGTGATTTGACGTCATTCTATCTGTGGCCAATGACCTTGAGCCTTCTTGGAAGGACACTTGCAATATCACTATGGCGGGACCCAAAGGGCTGAAATTTTGACTGTCTACCTTTAGTAAGCACTTAAACTTGGCGATGACGTACTGTCCCCATGAGTGAGAGAACACTGGGCCAATCACGGCGCAATGCTCCTATTTTCTGCTGGCTCTGCCCCACCTGCCCTGAATGATAGGTCGCCACTGTTCACACCCCGTGACTTATTCCACCTTTTGTTGTGTTACAGCCTGAATTTAAAATGGATTAAATATGTTTTGTCACTGCCCTACACGCAATACCCCATAAAGTCGAAGTGGAATTATGTTTTTCAACATTTTTATAAATTAATAAAAAATGAAAAGCTAAAAGCTCTTGAGTCAATAAGTATTCACCACAAAGACCTGGGAGGTTTTCCAATTCCTCGCAAAGAAGGGAACCTATTGAAAGATGGCTTGTACGCTATGTGTGGAAGTCAGGAGATGCTAAATGTGCTTGTGTAAATTAACGTCAATTACCCTGAGACCGACAGTTATTTGCTTGACAATCACCGGCTAACGAAATTTCGTGACCCTCACTGAAGGCATAAGTTACAGCTAGCTAGACAGTACAGTGCAGTGCATACAATGTGGTGAGTAGTTGACACAAAGAGAGAGAAAGACAGTAGTTGAACAGTTTTAAACAAATTAATTTATTTCAAAATGAAGGAGAAACGAGAGCACAATATATTTAGTTGTATTTTTTTAAACTTTCACTTTCACTTGTGAATGCAGCTAGCTAGTTTACTCTACTCAAACACTCGGGTCAAACAGAGAGGGATGCTATGTAAGTTAGCTAGCTATGTCTATTAAACACTGGAACTCTTCCAAGTCAAGGTAAGCTTTTGGTTTTATTAATTTATTGCCATCGGGGCCGCCAGTGTAACTGCTATACTGCATTCTGACTGTACACTGTATTGCATGATTGTAGCAGGGTTACTAACGCGTTAGTTCTAGTATGTTTACAATGACGTGGCAATGATGTAGGCTGTGTGTAGCTATTAGCGATCACGATATGAGGGTTTGGCTTGGAAAGTGTTTTTGGCATGGTCACAGACAGCTGATGTGTTGTACACTGAAGCCCACAAACGAAGGGAAAAGGTGAGAAGAGGAGAGTGCATAAATAGTTGCGATAAGGCATTATATATACAATGAGCAAACTGATCATGCTGTTTTAATGTGACTGCTATGAAAGTGAACTGTGTTTGCGAGTGATCAGAGGAGTATTCATTCAGCCGATTCTGTTGAAAAACGTTTCTTAAATGGAAGCAAATGAAATTAAACAGAATATACATACCTGAATTTGTCCAATAGAAACTCTCATTTGCAACTGTTGGACAAATGATTACACCCTAGATTAGCTAGATGAGGGCAAGAGTGCGCAGGGCAGTATTGAATGTGTCACTGTCTGTCACCTTGATTACTCAAAATTCTCTCGACCTGTGCACCTACATTGTAAACTTTAATTCATAGGCTAGGATGTAGAAACCTCATGATGGATACAGGGAAAAGTGATTGCATCCATCTTCATACGTTTTCATATTGGTCCCCCATGGGATTCCAACCCTGGCGTTGCAAGCGCCGTGCTCTAACTACTGAGTTACACAGAACCGATTACACTTTGGATGGTGTATCAATACACCCAGTCAATACTACTACTACTCATTTCACAATGAGTCCAAAGGTGACTTTAAAACAGTTTCAAACAGTTACAGAGTTTAATGGCTGTGATAGGACAAAACAGATGATGGATATACAACATTGTAGTAACTCCACAATACTAACCTAATTGACAGAGGGAAAAGAAGGAAGCTTGTACAGAAAAAAAATATTCCAAAACATGCATCCTGTTTGCAACAAGGCAAAAATAAAAGGGCAAAACAATTGACTTTTTGTCCTGAATACAACGTGTTATGTTTGGGGCAAATCCAATACAACACACTACTGAGTACCACTCTCCATATTTTCAAGCATAGTGGTGGCTGCATCATATTATGGGTATGCTTGTAATCGTTTACGACTGGGGAGTTTTTCAGGATAAAAAAAAAACCTGGAATGGAGCTAAGTGCAGCCAAAATCCTAGTGGAAACCCTGGTTCAGTCTGCTTTCCACCAGACACTGAGAGATGAATTCACCTTTCAGCAGAACAATAACCTGAAACACAAGGCCAAATCGACACTGGAGTTGCATACAGTGAAGACAGTGAATGTTCCTGAGTGGCCGAGTTACAGTTTAGACTTAAATCTATTGAAAATCTATGGCAAGACCTGAAAATTGTTGTCTAGCAATGATCAACAACCAATTTGACAGAGCTTGAAGAATTTTGAAAATAATAATCGGTAAATGTTGCACAATCTAGGTGAGGAAAGCTCTTAGAGACTCACCCAGAAAGTCTCACAGCTGTAATCACTGCCAAAGGTGCTTCTACAAAGTATTGACTCAGGGGTGTGAATACTTACAGTACCAGTCAAAAGTTTGTACACACCTACTCATTCAAGGGTTTTTCTTAATTTGTACTATTTTCTACACTATTGTCTACACCTCCAGGATGTGTAAGGACTATTTGACCAAGAAGGAGAGTGATGGAGTGCTGTATCAGATGATCTGGCATCCACAATCACCCGACCTCAACCCAATTTAGATGGTATGGGATGAGTTGGACCGCAGAGTGAAGGAAAAGCAGCCAACAAGTGCTCAGCATATGTGGCAACTCCTTCAAGATGTTTGGAAAAACATTTCAGGTGAAGCTGGTTGAGAGAATGCCAAGCGTTTACAAAGCTGTCATCAAGGCAAAAGGTGGCTACTTTGAAGAATCTCAAATATAACATAGATTTTCAAATGTTTAACACTTTTTTGGTTACTACATGATTCCATATGTGTTATTTCATAGTTTTGATGTCTTCACTATTATTCTGCAATGTAGAAAATAGTTAAAATTAAGAAAAACCTTTGAATTAGTAGATGTGTCCAAACTTTTGACTGGTGCTGTTTGTAATTGAGATATTTCTGTATTTCATTTTCAATACATTTGCAAAATGGGGTATTGTGTGTAGATGGCTGAGAAAAAAAGTATATTTAATCCATTTTGAATTCAGGCTGTAACACAACGAAATGTGGAAAAAGTCAAGGTGTGTGATTAATTTCTGAAAGAACTGTATACACTGAGTATACCAGACATTAGGAACACCTTGTGTCCTCATAACAGCCCCAATTCATCGGGGCATGGACAAGGTGTCCAAAGCGTTCCACAGGGATGCTGGCCCATGTTGACTCCAATGCTTCCCGCAGTTGTGTCAAGTTGGCTGGATGTCCTTTGGGTGGTGGACCATTCTTGACACTCACAGGAAACGGTTGAACGTGAAAAAAACAGCAGTGTTGCAGTTCTTGACACAAACCAGGCCGCTTGCCACCTACTACCATACCCAGTTCCAAGGCACTTCAATCTTTTGTCTTGCCCATTCACTCTCTGAACAGCATACACACAATCCATGTCTCCGGTGTTTCAAGGCTTGAAAATCCATATTTAACCTGTCTCCTCCCTTTCAGCTACACTGTTTGAAGTGGATTTAACAAGTGAAATCAATAAGGGATCATAGCTTTCACCTGGATTCACATGGTCAGTCTATTTCATGGAAAAAGCAGGTGTTCCTAATGTTTCGTATACTCAGTGTAAATAACATATGCAATTTAGTATATGTCTTTATGCAACGCGACTTACAGTCAGGCATGTGTAGCACATAGGGATGTGGGAGACATAGTCCTAAAGTGGCCAAAAAGCTAGATTTTCACATGGCATAAGGCTTCAGGAGGGTGTTCAAGCCTCTGGGTTCAAGCCTCGGTGTGAGACAAATCAGGAAGAAGTGGTACTTGCTAAGCGAGCAGTGTGGTATCTTTTTACATATGGGTGGTCCCAGGAATCAAGCCCACTATCCTGGCATTGCAAGCACCATGTTCGAACAACTGAGTTACAGAGGAACACTTTACTACGTTGTTCAGTATCAATCTCAAAGGACTCTGACAATAGCATGCTAGTTAGTTTGTCTTTTACTTTCTAATGACTGTAACCTTCTGAGAGAGGTCGTTTTATGAAGCCTTATGGATATGACCAGGAGTAATAAGAACCAGGAAAAACAATGCTTTGTTGTTCAATAGAGAACTGTGTTATTTTGGCCTCCATACTGCAGTGCTGTGGACCGTGTAGGGTTCAGTTCAAGATACTGGAGTAGGTTTGTGTGTGTGTGTGTGTGTGTGTGTGTGTGTGTGTGTGTGTGTGTGTGTGTGTGTGTGTGTGTGTGTGTGTGTGTGTGTGTGTGTGTGTGTGTAGGGTATTTAACGCTGCAGTGCCTCTGAGTCATAACTCTTTCTTTATTGCATCTGATCTGAAAACAGTAACACACACACACACACACACACACACCTCCCCAGCTGCCGATATGGAGATCTGCTCACATATTGATTACAATTTTTTTACAATCACTTTGGCACTAATTTCGGAACCTTGATGTCATTTTTCAAAACTCTAGACACAAAACTCACAACCGATGATCAAAATGCACATTTTTCAAAACTCTAACACTTTTTCCAATTGCTTGGATACAATACACATAAAGCTGAGATAATCTGTTCATTGAACTAAAATCACCTGTTCAAAATGACCCAACTTAACATCAAAGTATTACCATTTCAAAATAAAATTCACACATTACATCTGAGATGACTGTCTATTCATTTCATTACAATGATCTAACTATCAATTGATACAACTGCTCAAAATGATAAGTAACTGTTGCATTACTCTTAATGCATAGTTTTATGGAAACTGACAAACAATATTCCATGTTTAGATCATGAAAGTTTCAGGATAACGAGATCCATTGACACCAATTACCGTGGAACATGAACCAATTGGACTACATTATCTATGGATGTAATATTTCATCATCATTCTTTATCAGACACTGTTTCTATGGTCCCATGTACCACTTTTCCAGACCATGTTTTCAGATTTGACATTACTGTACACTTTATTAGGTACACCTATATAGTACTGGGTAGGACTCCCTTTTGCCTCCACAACAGCCATTCTCCTCTGACCTCTTTCACTAACAAGGTGTTTTTGCCCACAGAACTGCCGCTCACTGAATGTGTTTTGTTTATCGCACCATTCTATGTAAACTCTAGAGACTGTAGTGCATAAAAATCCCAGGAGGGCAGCTGTTTCTGAGATACTGGAATCACCATGTGTGGCATCAACAATCATACCACGGTCAAAGTTGCTTAGATTAAGAATCTTGCCTGTTCTAATGTTTGGTCGAATAACAACTAAAGCTCTCTACTCTATATATTGAGTTGCAGGCAGCCACATGAGTCGCTGTTCGAATGTAACCTTCCTTGATGAGCTAAATCAGGTCTGTAGAGCTGATGGCATGACCTATGTCATTGTGTGGGATAATGTCAGGTTCCACCATGCTCAAATGGTGCAAGCATGGTTTCAGGCCCATCCACAATTTACCACCCTGTACTTACCCCCATACTCTTCTTTCCTTAACCCGATTGAGGATTTTTTCTCCACATGGAGGTGGAAGGTATATGATAGGCGCCCTCACGAACAAGCCACCCTTCTCCAGGCCATGGATGACGCATGCAATGACATCACAGCAGACCAGTGTCAGGCCTGGATTCACCATGCAATGACATCACAGCAGACCAGTGTCATGCCTGGATTCACCATGCAATGACATCACAGCAGACCAGTGTCAGGCCTGGATTCACCATGCAATGACATCACGACAGACTAGTGTCAGGCCTGGATTCACCATGTAATGACATCACGGCAGACCAGTGTCAGGCCTGGATTCACCATGCAATGACATCACAGCAGACCAGTGTCAGGCCTGGATTCACCATGCAATGACATCACAGCAGACCAGTGTCAGGCCTGGATTCGGAACACTGCAGTGATGTTTTACAGTAAGCCAGGTGAGGAACACTGCAGTGATGTTTTACAGTAAGCCAGGTGAGGAACACTGCAGTGATGTTTTACAGTAAGCCAGGTGAGGAACACTGCAGTGATGTTTTACAGTAAGCCAGGTGAGGAACACTGCAGTGATGTTTTACAGTAAGCCAGGTGAGGAACACTGCAGTTGATGTTTTACAGTACGCCAGGTGAGGAACACTGCAGTGATGTTTTACAGTAAGCCAGGTGAGGAACACTGCAGTGATGTTTTACAGTAAGCCAGGTGAGGAACACTGCAGTGATGTTTTACAGTAAGCCAGGTGAGGAACACTGCAGTGATGTTTTACAGTAAGCCAGGTGAGGAACACTGCAGTGATGTTTTACAGTAAGCCAGGTGAGGAACACTGCAGTTGATGTTTTACAGTACGCCAGGTGAGGAACACTGCAGTGATGTTTTACAGTAAGCCAGGTGAGGAACACTGCAGTGATGTTTTACAGTAAGCCAGGTGAGGAACACTGCAGTGATGTTTTACAGTAAGCCAGGTGAGGAACACTGCAGTTGATGTTTTACAGTAAGCCAGGTGAGGAACACTGCAGTGATGTTTTACAGTAAGCCAGGTGAGGAACACTGCAGTGATGTTTTACAGTAAGTCAGGTGAGGAACACTGCAGTGATGTTTTACAGTAAGTCAGGTTAGGAACACTGCAGTTGATGTTTTACAGTAAGCCAGGTGAGGAACACTGCAGTTGATGTTTTACAGTAAGCCAGGTGAGGAACACTGCAGTTGATGTTTTACAGTAAGCCAGGTGAGGAACACTGCAGTTGATGTTTTACAGTAAGTCAGGTTAGGAACACTGCAGTTGATGTTTTACAGTAAGCCAGGTGAGGAACACTGCAGTGATGTTTTACAGTAAGCCAGGTGAGGAACACTGCAGTGATGTTTTACAGTAAGCCAGGTGAGGAACACTGCAGTGATGTTTTACAGTAAGCCAGGTGAGGAACACTGCAGTGATGTTTTACAGTAAGTCAGGTGAGGAACACTGCAGTGATGTTTTACAGTAAGCCAGGTGAGGAACACTGCAGTGATGTTTTACAGTAAGCCAGGTGAGGAACACTGCAGTGATGTTTTACAGTAAGCCAGGTGAGGAACACTGCAGTTGATGTTTTACTGTAGTTTTTTTCTTTTTTTGTAGCTAATTATTTTTGCTTTGATTCAAAGAAACCTGTTGTGATTTTATAGCATTTCATCAATACATTTCAGATTTTGTTCAATGATTCCACTGTGTCTGTAGTATTCTCTCTACTAGTCCTTTTACATTGATGTATTTATGTGTTGTAGCATAATGAAACACGTATCACATATTTTGTACTACAATATTTAATGTTTGTACGAACAACTACACAGCGAAACTATTGGTATTTTGTGTGTGGGTGATCTAAATGAATGTTCCTGTGGTATTTCATGATAAATTAGTTATTTGAACCAATGATTCTGCAAGTTCAAGGTTTCTTTAAAGATATGAATGCACAATGCAATGTTTTGAACATTGGACAGCCTGTGTTACAAGTTAGGACCGTTTTGAGTTTTGTGTCTAGAGTTTGGAAAATGAACATAAGGTTCTGAAATTAGTGTAACTGTCTTCGTCTTCCTCCTCCTCCTCCTCTGAGGAGTAGTAGTAGGGAGGATCGGAGGACCAATGCGCAGCGTGTTAAGTGTCCATCTTTTTAATAAAGTAAATGAACACTGAACAAAACCGAACTAGTTCTGTCTGGTGCAGGTACAAACACTCAACAGAAAACAATCACCCACAACTCAAGGGTGAAAACAGGCTGCCTAAGTATGGTTCTCAATCAGGGACAACGATTGACAGCTCTGATTGGGTACCATACCGGGCCAAACACAGAAATCCGAAATCATAGAAAAAAGAACATAGACAACCCACCCAACTCACTAAAACAAAGACAAAACAAAAGAACTAAGGTCAGAACGTGACAATTAGTGCCAAAGTGATTGTTAAAAACTGTAAAGTGTCCCCACCTAATCATTACAAGCTTCACCATTGGGCTTCCAAATTAAGACTTATAACACTTTCGGATTTGAAATGAAATGCCATGTGTGTGTGTGTGTGTGTGTGTGTGTGCGTGTGTGCGTGTGTGCGTGCGTGCGTGCGTATGCTACAGTATGTAGAGTGCCATTTGATAAGACTGTTTAACATTCATCAAGAACCCTCAGCTCTCGAGTAGCCCAAGTAATGTGCTTTTAACTCATCCCCCCGAGAGAGACGAGAGGGTGAGGAAGAAAGTGAGAGGAGAGAGAGAGTAGGATGGAGAAAGAGAGAGCGAAAGAGAGAGAGAAAGAGTGGAAGAGATATCCTTGAGGGAAGAGTGAAATTTCACAAGACATATTTAATTCTTGCCATGATACTAGGGATAATGCCTACAGGGCCAAGTCCCAGACACTTTTAAAAGCTTCTGAAAAAAGACAGACAGAAGCCCATCCCCATCTGATTTCATTAGCAGGAGCAGTGTTACTGCAAATGACCGCCACAGGGTGTTGGATGGATCTCATCTAGTTCTAGTTGTGGATTACTCATTTATGAAACTTCTCATTCAGACTCAAAATTCTCTAAACTTCTCTACAGTTTCTCACTTCATGATGTGCAGAATAGAAGCCATTTTGAGCCAACGTTCACCACGCTGTTGAGTTCCACATAGACCACTAGCATTGTCTAGGCTCTCCTGAAGACTTCTAAAGATTTTGTTTAAGCAATATAGTAAGGTACCTGAGTGGTTGTCTGGGAGTCATTAGCCGACCAAGGAGACCATAATAACACCTGATTGCTTTGAGTCGTCGTCAGGCCCTCAGCTCATCAATACGCAAGAGCACGCACACTCTCTCTCACACACACACACACACACACACACACACACACACACACACACACACACACACACACACACACACACACACACACACACACACACACACACACACACACACACATCAACCAGATGAATATTCAGCTAAGTAAATAAACTGCCCAGTAATTTGATCAGTCTCACAGATGAACAAACAGAGCGAGGCATCCACTCAGCCAGCCACATAATGGTACTTCAAAACAACAATGATTAAACCAGGGATATTCTAGTAAGACAAACAACGTGTATTTTTATTTATCCAGTTTCCACAGCGGTTCTAAGCATTTACGTAATGCACCTTGGTGTGATTGTGGGGCAGCAACAGATCCGCAGTCTAGGAAATGAAAACAGCCATGACATCAAATAGGGATGTTTTGGTGCGTTGTGAAGATTATACAATTCTGATGGATTATTGGAGATGCCCCTCCTAATCTGGTGGGATTATTTGGGATGCTCAATTGGGAGAGGTGGATTATTAGGTAACAAAGGGTTACGAGTCGGGAGATGGAGAGAGTAGCTGTCAGGACATCAGAACATATCCTGTTTCTTCTTGACTGGGATTAACAGATCTGCCTGCGAATGATCATATTACGATCATATCTGGGCACGTTGTAGCTACACCTGGCATTAAAATGTGTCACTGCCATGTGCCCCATTCAAAGACAGTAGAGGAAACACAAAGAGAGCAGTGGAGCAAAGAGACACATTTTGTCTAACCTTGCTGAACACATCCGTCATGCCTCCGGCCGACTCTCAGACACTTCTTTATTTCTTCATCTCTTCGCCTTTTTCTTTCTCTATCCATGTCCGTGATTCAAACCCCTCCACTGTACCTCTGTCTCTAAATGATGAGAGAGAGTGCTTTCCTTGATTACAAGAAGTTAAAAATGTCACCACTCTACTCCAGTCTTCTCTTTTTGCTTTTCTTAACAATCAATTTATCTAAGTCTCTGCCGCTCAGTCCTCCTCCATCCCTTTCTCCATTTGATTGCAACCTCCTTCTCTTTCTCTCAATAGCCCTCCTCATCGTTGATTACCACGACTTTCCCAGCGGAGGGTCTCCGTCTTTCCCCCTCTCTTCTTTCCTTCAACACTCTGAGTGTGACCTCTGTGTCTGCGAACAGTGACATCTCCCTGTTTCTCTATCAGTCAGTCAGTCAGTCAGTCAGTGAGTCAGTCAGTCAGTCAGTCAGTCAGTCAGTCAGTCAGTCAGTCAGTCAGTCAGTGAGTCAGTCAGTCAGTGAGTCACTCAGTCAGTGAGTCAGTCAGTGAATCAGTCAGTCAGTCAGTCAGTCAGTCAGTCAGTGAGTCAGTCAGTCAGTCAGTCAGTCAGTGAGTCACTCAGTGAGTCAGTCAGTGAATCAGTCAGTCAGTCAGTCAGTCAGTCAGTGAGTCAGTCAGTCAGTGAGTCACTCAGTCAGTGAGTCACTCAGTCAGTGAGTCAGTCAGTGAATCAGTCAGTCAGTCAGACAGTCACTCGGTCAGTGAGTCAGTCAGTGAATCAGTCAGTCAGTCAATCAGTCAGTGAATCAGTGAGTGAGCCAGCCAGCAAGTAAGTCAACCAGCCAGTCAGTCAGTCAGTCAGTCAGTCAGTCAGTGAGTAATTCAGTCAGTCAGTGAGTCAGTCAGGCAGTCAGTGAGTCAGTCAGTGAGTCAGTCAGGCAGTCAGTGAGTCAGTCAGTCAGTGAGTGAGCCAGCCAGCCAGCCAGCCAGTCAGCCAGTGAATCAGTTAGTCAGTCATTGAGTCAGTCAGTCAGTGAAATAGTCAGTCAGTCATTGAGTCAGAGTCAGCCAGTCAGTGAATCAGTCAGTCAGTCATTGAGTCAGTCACTCGGTCAGTCAGTCAGTCAGTCAGTCAGTGAGTCAGTCAATCAGTCAGTGAATCAGTCAGTCAGTCAGTCAGTTAGTCAGTGAGTCAGTCAATGAGTCAGTCAGTCAGTCAGTCAGTCAGTGAGTCAGTCAATCAGTTAGTGAATCAGTCAATCAGTCATTGAGTCAGTCAGTCAGTCAGTCAATCAGTCAGTGAGTCAGTCAGTCAGTGAGTCAGTCAGTGAGTCAGTCAGTCAGTGAGTCAGTCAGTCAGTCAGTCAGTCAGTCAGTCAGTCAGTGAGTGAGTGAGTCAGTCAGTCAGTCATCAGTCAGTGAGTGAGTCAGTGAGTCAGTCATCAGTCAGTGAGTCAGTCAGTCAGTCAGTCAGTCAGTGAGTGAGCCAGTGAGTCAGTCATCAGTCAGTGAGTCAGTCAGTCAGTGAGTGAGTCAGTGAGTTAGTGGGTCAGTCAGTCAGTGAATCAGTGAGTAAGCCAGTCAGTGAATCAGTCAGTCAGTCAATCAGTCAGTGAATCAGTGAGTAAGCTAGCCAGACAGCCAGTAAGTCAACCAGCCAGTCAGCCAGTCAGCCAGTGAATCAGTTAGTCAGTCAGTCAATGAATCAGTCAGTCATTGAGTCAGTCAGTAATTGAGTCAGCCAGTCAGTCAGCCAGCCAGTCAGTCAGCCAGCCAGCCAGCCAGCCAGCCAGCCAGTCAGTGACCTTGGCAGGCTGATCGCATCATTCAGTGTAGAAAACGTTTTTCTCTCTCTGTACATGTGTGAACGTTATGTGTGAGTGTGTGTGTGGGTGCATATGCCAGTGTATGTATGTGCATGTGTGTGAGAGTATGTGTGTGCTGTGTACATGTGTGTATGTATGTGTATGTGTGTGTCCTGGGTGTTGAGATAGCTCTAGTTGTGTGTCATCTATCCCCAGAGTTGTCTGGTTCAATCAGATCAGAGCTGCCTCACCAGCCTCTGTGTAGATGGATAGAGACAGTGTGAAGATTGGGGAGGAGGTGGAGAAGGGGGAGAGAAAGGGGGGGTGAGGGATATGGGAAGAAGTGGCCGTAGTTCTCTAGTAGATGACTGGTACTCTGACCCCTCCACTACAACCCACTGTGCCCCACGCCCAATAAGAGAGAGGGGGAGTGTGACGTCGGGT